>NC_056746.1:1063471627-1063502945 GCF_019279795.1 Protopterus annectens | reverse complement strand
AAACTCAGAAACATTTTGTATGTTGTTCTGTTTGGTTTGTGATTGGAACATTTGCTGGGGAAGTTTTTGTGGCATTTAAAGAGATGAATGCTTGTAAAGGAACCCAAAAGTAGGAGCATCTTTCAAACACAAGAATTCAGCTGTTTGTAAAATCGATGGATTTGAAGTATATAGAGTGGAATCTTAAGCTACTTAAGTATTTGAGTATGGTCTATCACAACAGTAAAAAATAAATAAAATACTGCTTAGTGAACCTGGAATAACTTTGCGAGGTACTTTTGCGTTCTCTCCAGTTGTTGCAGGTGTCTAGTGAGGTACATGCCATATGGGGCATTGTACTCTTATATCTATAAGAATATATACCCTGTGCCTATACAGAGACTTGCATCAACAATAAAAGTTGAGAAATGATCAGAGCTGAAGAGAAGTTTAAAAAAAAATAGGAAGTTTTTTAATTGTTTTTTATTGGACATTTGCAAGTGTCTCTGTGTCTGTGTGTGTGTGTCGGTGTGTCTGTGTGTGTGACAAAATTGCTTTGGCAAAGCTTTTGACGTTTTGTGAAAGTAAAGTTTGTAATAAGGTTCATTGCTGTATAAAGAAAGAACGGATGATTCTAAAAATAAAAGCCTTTGACAGGGAAATTTGTGTTCATTCCATGTATTGCAAAGAAAAATGTGCATGTAAACTTAGAGAAACTTATGATGATAAATTATAAATTATGTGTTTTAAAAATGAGTCTGAAAAAGTATTTTTGCTCTTGTGGAAAGAAGACCAATACTAAT
Source organism: Protopterus annectens (assembly GCF_019279795.1). Lineage (NCBI taxonomy): Eukaryota > Metazoa > Chordata > Ceratodontiformes > Protopteridae > Protopterus > Protopterus annectens. Next base: position 1,063,502,163 of record NC_056746.1, on the reverse strand, counting down.
CTCTGCCCTGCTGCAGTTATTCCACACCACGTACTTGCACGTGCACTCACACCTATGGCCAAATTAGTGTGTCCAGTCAGCCTACTGCATGTCTTTGGAATGTGGGAGGAAGTTGGAGCACCCAGAAGAAACCCATGCAGACACAGGGAGGACAGGTAGACTCCACACACAAGTAGAGAATGTAACTGGAGAACCTCATACTGTGAGGCGACAACACTATCGGTGCATCACTGTGCTGCCCAGTTTGTTTACAGAATGAAAAAGGGAAATTTTGTCAGGAGTTAAAGGTTACTTGTGGGTGAAGTAAGGCACTTGTTAGTGTCAGTATATGCAAGCTGAAAATGAGTTAAGTACACATCTAAGACTGAAAAACAAGATCAAAGACTGTACACAAAAGAAGCCCAAAACTAAAAATGACAGTAAACAGTTGGTACTAATCCGTACAGAAGAGAGCAAAATAGCTGTATACAAAGACATGTCGAGATTCAGTAACAATGAATTGAGTACTTAATCAGCATGCCCAGGACCTGGAATAAAATTGTAGAGAGTAAAGTGTTTTTAATATGTTGCAGAAAGAAAAGGGAAAACTGCTTTCCAGAACTGAACACTGATTATGTTTTCAAGCTAACCACCAAGTATAAAATTTTAGTCTGAAATGGTGCATTTAAATGATATCTGTTTGTCCTTGCTTCGCATGCCAAGCTAATAGACGAATGTCACGATGCTGTAGCAAACCTGCAAAAGAAAACAAAAATTATTTCCACAAACAAAGGGAAGATATTTACACTCACTTTTGGAGACTTAGAAAGGTGACCAGTGTAGAAACTAGCAGAAACATTATTCTGATAGCCCCAGAAACAAAGGAAGTGGATTCTGCTGAGGGCCATGCTAGTATGGCTGGTAAAATTGTAGAGCAAATGCATGCAGAATCCAAAGCTGCAGAAGTGAACCTCCATCAAACTGGGATCTTGCATTAAGTCTTTGATGTACTTGTGTTTAGTACAGTCATGAATTTTAAACCAGTACGATTCACTATTGCTACTTGTATCTGGTGTAAGAAAAGACTTGGTGCCAGCACAAAACATGGGAAAAGGTCAATCAATGTAATAAAGAATACAGTCATTGAAGGAAGTTTCTTTAACAATGAAACCAATATCAAGATTCTAACCCTGTTAATATAACCATTGACCAAGCTAGAGGGTCAGAGAGAGAAATCTGAGCAGGAAAGAGAAAGGTGTTTGCCATATGAAACCCAAGATGCAGTGTCTGTGGTTACAGTAATGTCACAAAAGAGAGAAAACCCTCTGCCAATGAAGTTGTAGATCAGCCGTGGTGGAATTTGGTTGTCTGATAGTGTTCATACTCACCGGTATGAGCTGAGGTAGTATATTGTATAGTACCTTCTAGCAACTGCTGTGCTATCTGTGGAGCTGCAGTATTGGCTCTGGTATGAGAGGAGAAACCTCACTCTCTTTTCCAGAGTGAAGGAAGCCACAGCCCCTTTCTTACGCAATTAGAGACCATGGAGAGGAAGTAAGGAAGCTTCATCTGTTTGAGAGAATGCATCCGCCGCAGGAGTGAGAACAGCCGTTGTTCGAGAGAGGGAGAAATTGAGAGTTTGATACCAGGACCTAACTCCGAGAGACAAGCAGGCTAAGGTCTGCAAGAAGAAATATACAGCCTGAAAATTGACAAGGCCACAAGCCATGATTAGTTTTTTGTTTGGTTATGGTCCCAAGTTGTCATGGAGAGACAGTGCTGAACTTAAGCGATATTGATACAAAAAGCATTCCGAGCATGGAGAATCTGAATATTTTGTTTTATAGGACAGAAGTAAACCTAAATGTTTTATTTCAAACTATGGACCATTTTTCCCATAGAATACATTAGTAATTCACCAACATACTACTTACTGCTTGTACATGTGTCTGTAATATGTCTATTGCATGTGTGTGCACTTTTTTTTTTCTCCTATGTGACAGGAGATGTTGACAATTTTAACCTGGAGTGCTCTGATAAGGGACTAAATGCTTCTGTCGCCTGTAGACTCGATTATTCAGATTTGGAAGTCATGACTGTGTTAAAGTTATAATTTTTTTTTTTTTTTTTTTTTGAAGATAGAAATTTCTGAGACAGTTTTGGTTATCCCAACTAAAATGCAAAGTAATAAAACCTGATCAGTAATGCACTTTTTCTGTGTGGTTTTCATTAAATTACCTTCATATAAAAGGAGGTGCTTTGTTGAGTAGGGGAAGCTGTATACACTGCCCACAGCACAGTCCTATCCTGTATGTCTTGTTGAGTGCGTGTTTGATTTAAAGACAATATCTAAACACAAGTGCTGTAATACAGCTGATCTGAACCAGCATAAAAAATTTATATTCTTTGCCCTCCTGCACCCCCACAGCCCCCCTAACTTGAATATAACAATCTCATGGTGGTATTACAGTGAAAGATGGAAAACAAATGCTGGAAGTGCAACAGTAGCCTGCACAATCCAACCACTTTAATAAAGCAATCTGCAGTATTACTCATCTACAAGAAAACTAATAGCAGTGACCAGAAAACTGAAAACTTTCCTTATCAGAGTTATAACTGGCAAAATGTGGTGGAGGGTATCATTAGATCACCTGTAATTAGATTACTTGTGATTAAAGTGATAGTTAGACCACTTGAATGGAACCGGTTTTGTTTTTCTTATTAATTTTCTTTTAGTAATCAGGTGTGGATTGGCTGTACTGGCAGGTTATTTATTCCACGTTTGGTGATTACACATATAAGGTGATAACCAGAAGTGGCTGACTGAGTGTGTTGGGGGGCAGGCTTCAGATAAAAGCAGAAGGAAGTTGGCCATTGTTGCCATGGCCTGGGGGGATAATGGTATAGGGATATTATCTGAACTACATTAGTGTTACTAATTCTGCTTTCACATTCATCACAGTCTAATATCAGGCTTTGTTTTGCTTTTATAAAATGAGATTGAAATTCACTGCTTGTACCTAAAAGCGTTTCTAGCATTTGAAATTCTATTATTTATTGTTCATTTATTTGTTTTATTTCTTTACTGAAATTCCATTACTGGGAAAGTCCAGCTGGGAATATGTGCCCATTTTCAGTGGAGACTGTGGAAGAAAAGCTCCAAAAGAGTTTTATTACAGAGTGAAATTAATGTTATTTTTGTCTTCCCATTCAGGAAATTCAATATGTTGCTGTTTTGCTGCCTTTGCAGCTAAAAGCATAACTGGGTCTATATTATATACTCAAGTTTTAAAACTTTGCTCATATAATCAACCCTATATGAGCAAAGTTTTCAAACTTCGAATATATAATAAAAAGTGGGGGAAAAAAACTTACCTGAACATGCTGAGCACCGTGGGGGCAAGCTCCCCGCTACTTAAATATATCAGCTCCGAGATCGCACTACAGTGAAGTGAGATTGAAGTAGGGAATATTTCCCTTTACTTCATTGTAATTTGATAATTTGATCTCCGAGTTGGTATATTTAAGTAGCGGGGGGTGTGGGGGTGCAGGGGGCTTGCCCCCCTGCTCAGAGCATTCAGATAGGTTCCTCCCCACTTTTTATTATATATTCAAAGTTTTAAAACTTCGCTCATATAGGGTCAGTTATATGAGCATCGAAGTTTTAAAACTTTGTGTATATAATATACACCCGCATAACCTAACTACAGTTTATAACTTAATATCATGCTTTCTTGGCCAAAGGGTTTTACTACAAAATGTCATACTGTTTCAGAGATATAACCTTGTGTTGATAGTCTCCACCAATAAGCATGTGTGGTCAAAAAAAAAAAAAAAAAGCTGGCCTGTGTGGCCATTGGACTGTGTCAAGATGCATTGCATTCTGTTCCCACTTTGTGAGTATACAGCTTTTGCTCAGTGACGCAGTGCAACCTGTATCAAGTATTTGTCTTACTGTGCAGTCAAGTAGACGTTAAAAAAACACAAGTGCTCCACCAGGCAAGGCAACTTTTCTGCTAATGCTTATAAGGCAAGGGCTACACATGTTGCATACCTAAAAATATTGTGTATTGAGATGGTGATATTCATGGCATAGAATGGCTTCTCAAGTGTTTTGTGTCTAAGTATCTTTTTGTTGTCAAATCTTGTACTCTACCTGGTTTCCATTGGGGAGTGGGGGGGGGGCGTTATTTGACTGCTGCTAACAAGGCAAATTGAAACAGATGTCTAGAATATTTATGCAATAAGTGCTCATTAGACCAGGGGCTAGATTACAAAATAGTTGCTCTCTGTGTGACCTGCTCCAAAGTAAGGCCTTTCTATAAATCACTTAAATTGAGAGCAAGTATTTTGAAATCTGTCGTCGTATGTTTAAAAAAAAAAATTACAAACCAAGGCAGCATTTCTGTTGCATACAGTACTAGCGCTACACTGTATATACTGACAAGAGGGAGTGTGCTGCCTTATGAATAAGAATTGAGTTGAAATGCAATTCTTGGGAATAGAATTATTTTTCTACCCAATTATCTTATTAGAATTCCCTGATATTTGTGAACTGCCTTTGAGGACTGACATGCGACGACTTGTAAACTTGTAGGAGATTCAATACGTCAGTTGGGTTTTGTTGTCTGAGTCAAGAAATATACCTGGTTTCCCCTGAAGGCTGTCTGAGCCCTGCTCAGAGTGTCTGATTTAAACAAATATCCAGAGCTGATGTGCACTAAAGTCTTCAGTAGACTAGAAATAAAAATACTATATGTAGTGCTAGGAAAAAAAATTTCTAACAAACTATGCTTAAGTGCTACAACACAGAGCTCAAATTCATCAATCCTCAAGCAATGTGTGTTAAATGCATTTTATAGTTAACTGTGCTGGTCTTACAGCGTTTAATTTCCATAATGAAATCTCAAAAGGGGTAAAGATGTATCTTTTTAAATGCTTTGGTTAGCGTACCTTTTGCTGCCACATTCTCAATGGAAGGAGAATAATGAAAAGTTCAGATTGTGAAATTCTTCTGAAGTGCAAAATACAGTAGTGGTGTACAATTTTGTCATCGCATTAGAATAAAAGTACATTTAATATGTATGCACGAGTGTATGTATACAAAACTTGTGTGTATTTATTTTTTTTCTAGTTCTACTGAGTTAGGGCTACAGTACTAAGCTGAAGTGATGTGATCAAATTCAGAGTAGTGCTGCTGTAGAACCCTGTGAGAAGATTAACAATCTTAGAGCATTTTGTAGCCAAACACTATGCGGTAATGGTTTCAAATGTTGTTTTTGTTATGATGCGAGTTATCCAAAAATGAGCTAAGCTTCTTTGATCTTTCTGCATCAAGAAGCACAACTCAAAAATGTGTGTAAATGCAAAAAAAAAAAAAAAAAAACTCATATACTCTCAATGGGAGCGAAAATCAACAGAATGGAAGCTGTTCAGGTCTTTCTTGCCACTTCATGGATAAGCAGCTCAGGGGCATTACTAAGAGCAGCAGTCAGCCATAAGCTCCTTTCTGGAAGTAAATCCCCTTTAGGGAACCCTCCTCAGAGATAATGTAATTATTTAACATGTGTGTGTCTGTGTGTGTGTCTGTCTGTGTGTGTCTGTGTGTACATGTAATATATACACCCAAAAATGCTTTTAGTTTTATTAATGAAAATAGTACTTGGTCCCTTTTAAGAATCTCTGTTCGCTTAATACTTTCGGTTTCCTGTTTGGGACCATTGTTTTAGCTTTGATTTGTTGACCGTCTTTAATGAAAATGTACTGCTCATGTAAACCTTGAAAGTTTTATTTAAGTTTTATGTGTAACATTATTTTGGCAGGAGTGTCTATGGGCATGTGTTTGTGTTCACGCTGTGATAACTTGCCTGACACTTCTAGGAGACCCATTTTGTTCCTCAAGGGTTTCTGATTCAAGTTCAAGTGTGCTGCTTGTGTAAACATTTTGACAACTTACTTTCTGACAGTCATTCCAGAGATTCTTCTTGAATCATCCTTGGTCACAACATACATACTTATCACATTACTACTTGTCTGGAGTTCCTAGCTAGTAAAATCAGCTTAATGGAGAGGCCTTGCCAACTACACAGACTCTGTCTTCACTTCAGCCAGTAGTGGGTGACTCTGTAGTGGTCAACAGTTGTTCCTCAGACTACTTGGTTATCACTCTGATTTCCTCTGGTGTAGTCCCTTCAGCCTTCTTAAACCAGGGGGTCAGCCGTGTCCTCTTGGCTGTGCTAGTGACCTTTATGAGCATGGGAGAGACCTCCTTTCTGGGCCATAGAGATTTCAGAGGGATGCTGATGGATGGATGACGCACCTCCATCTAAGACCTAAAAAGGGTGGTAGGAGGCCTCCTCCAGTAAAGACTTATCAGTCTGCTCCTGCCCAGAAGCCAGGTAGTCTGTGACTACAAGTCTCACCACAGCCTTATTCCTTTTTCCCTTTGTTTTTCTCTGTTTCTTCCAGTTTGGAGAAACATTACTCAGGACACATGGGTTCTTTCCATTATTCAAAACTGTTATTTCATGGTCTGGAAATCTCTTCCTCCCTTAATGAGCATTCTTCAGCCTCCTCAAGAGCAGCTGCATTTATTCCCAGAGGTCCTTCAGGACTTGTTGAATTGGGGAACAATTCAGGAGGTACCACCCACCCGAAGAGGAGGGTTTTATTTCCAGAATGTTTCTAGTGCCCAGAAAGGATGGCCCCTGGAGACCAATTCTGGACCTCTCAAACTTCAACACCTTCTTGAAGGCTCCTTCTTTCTGCATGCTGTCCCTTCAGACTTTATTTCCTCTCCTTCTTCTTCAGGCTTTTATGGCATCACTGGATATCAAGGATGCCTACGTTCACATTCCTGTTCATCCCTTTTACCAAGGTATTTTTATGTTTCTCTGTTGCTTCCTTGCATTTTCAGTTCCCTGCTTTGCTCTGTGGTCTTTCTACTGCCCCAACGGTATTCACTAAATGCCTAGTACCTGTAATTGCTTTCTGCAGGCTTCAAGGCATCCAGGTTTTCCCTTACTTAGACAACCTTCTGATTCAGACATCTTTCCCAGAGGTCTTGCAGCAGAACGTAGACTTCACCATTTCCCTTCTGTAAAGCTAGAGGATCGCCATAAATTTTACAAAATTCTCTCACCCCTTCTCAGGATCATGTGTTTCTGGGGTGCAGGATGCAGACAGATGTTATACTGGCCTCTATCCCTCCTCCACAGGCTCTGTCCCTTTTTTTCTTTCTTTCAAACTCTTCTTCCTGTACACTCTGTCACAGCCAGGGAGCTTCTCAGACTTCTGGGATTTATGGTATCCACCATTTCTTGTGTTGCCTCTGACCAAACTGCACATGAGGAAGTTTCAGTGGTTTCTGGAAACGGTTTGGATGCAGCATACACATCCACTAGAGGCTTTGGTTCCCTCTTCTTCCTTGTCTGAAGAAATAAGTAAAGTGGTGGATTCGGCAAGTGACCCTGAACCTGGGTCTCCCTCTGCATCTTCCTCTTCCCTCTTGAGCTTTTCACAGACACTTCAGATGTATGTTGGGGAGCAACCTTCGGCTCCATGAAGGTGTAGGGGGTCTGGTCACCTTCTCAAAGAAAGGAGGACATCAACATCTAACAGATGAGAGGTTCTGCTGGCCCTTAAGGCTTTTCATCCCCTTTTCCTTCCAGGTCCTCTCCAGCTGTTTACAGTCACTGCCACAGTCCTCTGGTATGCAAATAAACTGGGGGGAGGGGGCTTCTTTGCAGGCTAACCCTCATGGCTTGGGAGCTTGCAGTTCAGTGTCCTGCACTCTTCTGGCAGTGTACATCTGCAGTCAGAATTATGCAACTGGCACTCTGAGCAGGTCCTTGACTCAGTCCCACAAATGGATGCTTTACAGGGATGTATTTCTGTACATCTTCTACCAGTGGGGTACACTGCAAGTAAATCAATTTCCCTTCCCTCTGAACAGAGAACTACATCTATTTTGTGCCAGAGTCCCATCTTTTTCTTGGAAGGGTATGTTTCTTTATGCATAACCCTGCTTCCTCTCATTCCGAAGGTCCTGTTAAAGATTCAGCAGGGCAAACCCAAAATCTTGCTGGTGAGTTCATTTTGACCAAGACAGCATTGGCTCCCTTCTGTTCTGCATTTATCCAGGGCAGTCATCACAAATTACCTCACAGGATGGATCTCTTATCCATCCCCACCTGTCGACTTGGCAACAGACTCTCTGGGTAATTGGATTTTGATTCCTTTCAGACACCTTCCTTTTTTTTTGAGGATGTGCTTACGTTTTTTTCAGGAGGCCAGAAAACCCAGTACTAGGAAATACTACTTATCTAAATGGAAGAGGTTTTCCACATAACTTGGATTCATTGACTGTGAATGTTCCACTGGATGTCCTGCTATTCACTTGCAGCAGTGTTCTTAACCTTAGGAATCTCCTGCCTGAAGGTTACACATTGGCCATTATTCAAAAAGTCTTGTACTACTTTAAGGTACATGGGATGTCGCATGTAGGCTGCTGTCCGACATAGGCCATATGTATCCATTGACTGTGGATGTTCCACTGGTTCTCTTATTTGTGTGAATTACTCAATGCTGGGTTGGCTTATTCCCCTGTCAAGGGCCACTTGTCAGCTCTTTCTGCTTGTCTGCCTTTATCTCCTACTTTACCATCTAAGTTTGAGGCTAAACAATTCCTTAAAGGCATCCTACATATTAGACCTTCCAGGAAGCTTGTTCTTCCTCCTTGGGATCTTAATTTTCAGTTTGAAAGAAATTGACTTTAGCTCTTTTGGAGCCTGCAGCTACAACTTCCTTGCAGCTTTGCTCTTGGAAGACTATTTTGTTAACTTTGACTGACCCTCATGCTTTTATGGCTTCTCCTCCTTAAGTTTTCTATAAGGGCAGGGTGTCCTTATGTACTAATCCATCATTTATGCCCAAGGTTGTGAATGAATTGTCACTTAATCAATCCATTCATTTGCCCACCTTTTTTTCACCTTCTCCTAGTGAGAAGGTACTACACACCTTGGATGTGCATGTACAACTCAGATTTTATTTGGATAAAACCAAGGCCTTCAGGAGATTTGATCAGCTTTTTGTTTCTTTTCATCCCAGATCTTTGGGATTAACTGATGTCTTTCTATACATATGCTGCAGTATTCATAACATGAGGGAGTCTGCCTCTGGCTGACTCGTATGTACAGCCAGTATACCAAAGTCTAAATGCTACTGCAACTTCGTGCAATGGTGCACATCACTTGGCGTACAATGGCCATAAAGAGACATCGGGTTTAAAGTGGACATCAGCACTTGCCTACCTCAGAACATTTCTGCCACCTCTCCTTGACTGCCAACTCCAGTCGTTGCTCACCAAAAACTTGCCTTGTGCTTCAGATAAGTACCCCGTTGGTGTTTTTTCTTTTCCATTTGGCTACTGTGGTGTTTTTTTCTTGTGAGTACATGTCAGTTAGGAAGGGCAAGTGTCATTGTGGAAGGCATATTCAAAATAAAGACTCCCATGAGCTTTGTTTATTTTGCTTAGGCCTAGACCACAACCACACGTCCTAAGATATCTGCAAGGCCTTTGTTCCTAAAACCCTCCATAGCCATCTAGCGTACCTTAGGTTATATTTGGAGAATCAGGGTCTTAAGCGCTTAGCTTGAGACATGGATATGACATCTGGTCCTTCAGAAGAGTCACAACTCAAGAAGGCCAAGAAGCCTCGGCCTAGTCATGCAGCTGTTATCTCTACTCTGGGTGTCCCTCCCCCGAGGTTGATGAATGCCTGGAGGCTATTTTGGAATCTGCAGAGCCACCTTCGATGGGTACCTCGGTGGAAGCTGGTCAAGGAATCTTTAAGCATGTCCCAGAGGGATTCACAAGCATCCGATTCAGGCACCTGGGGAACCACAGCTGGTTATTTCTGAAGGCCTGCACGGCGTGACGCAGATTGTAGTTCTTGAGGATGATGTTACAGACATTGTGTAATGCTGCTTGACATTGGGCCCTTCTACCTTTCTTCGCCTAACTCCTGAGGCTCCAAAGAAAAAGAAAAAAAATTGAACATGTTTCCCCGGCTCCTCAGTAACAGGCTTCTGATCAAACTCCTGACTGGTAGGTCTTTATCCAAGGCCACTTTAATGCCTTCATGGCTCTGCAGCAGATGTCACCTCCTTTCTTTCCAGCACAGGCACCTTTCTCCTTCTATCCCTTTGAAGAGGCCTGCAGAGGACATCTCTTCTGAAGAGGAAAATTTATCAGAAGATTAATCTCTTGCCTATTCTACTCAGATTGCTTCTCCCCTGGGTTATGCCCCTCCAAAGGAGGAATCTAATAGTATGAATTTCCCTGGGGAGGATATTTCCTTTGGAGGGACCAATTTGGAGATGGAGGACTTTAAGTAGGATTACTGCCAGGTTTCTGAGATTCAAAAGAGGTACTATGACCTCCTACAGATTTACATTCCCTCAGCTCAGAATGTGATGGCAGACTCTCTAAGCAGGTCCATGACTCAAGGCCACAAGTGGATGTTGAATAGTGATGTGTTTCTGGACTTTGCCCATCGATGGGGTATCCCTCAGATCTTTTTGCCTTGCTTATGAACAGACAGCTTCCCAAGTACTGTCAGGATTCCACATTCTGGGGCATGGAAGGTGGATGGCTCTGCCTTTTCCATGGAAGGGTATGTTTCTGTACGCATTCCCTCCCTTCTCGCTCATTCAGAAAGTTCTGCTGAAAATGGGAACAACCAAAAATATTGCTGGTGACCCCCTTTTGACCAAGACAGCATTGGTTCCCCCTCCTCCTACATTTATCCAAGGGCATTCACCACAAGTTATCCCTGAGGATGGACTTACACAGGACAAGGGAACTCTGGTACGTCCACAAATGTCGACCCCAAACTTGACTCTGTGGGTGATAGGGCTATGATTCCCTTTAGACACCTTTAATTTGAGGATGTACTAAAAGTTCTGCAGGAGGCCAGAAAACCCACTACTAGGAAATCCTATGTCTTTAAATGGAAGAGGTTTTCCTTCTGGTGTCTTAAAAAACGCTTGCAACCACTGTCTGTAGAAGTGAAAGTGGTCTTGTCTTATTTGTGTGAATTAATGAAGAGCGGCCTGTCATATTCCTCAGTCAAGGCACATCTGTCTGCCATTTATTTATTTTATTTTACATTTGTTGACCGGGAATGTCTGACTGAGCCGAAGCCCTTTTTCAGCAGAGAGGCCTGGGGAGAAAAGCTCCGGTACATACAAATATACATTGAGTACTTAATACAGATTTTATACAAGTAGAATACAGCAAAATCTTGTATTATTAACAATAGGTTGTACGTATGTTAGGTAAGTAGAAAGGAATATAAAATACAAAAATCAGGTGTGTGAAAAAACATTTTTTTTTTCCCCAAATCTGACCAGAAGGTGAATATTACAGAAAGAAATGCGTCGACTGGGAAAAGTTGAGAATGGAAAGTTTTCAAGGAGGGTTTGAGCATTGGCAGATCCATTTCTTATTGAAATATTCTTTTAGTGTTAGCTTATACTGTTTGGGGTGTGCCTGTGTTCGAATCTCTAGGGGAAGTTTGTTCCATTCAATAGAGGGGTGGTAGCTATATACGTTTTGTCCTTTAGATTTGGGCTTGTAGATTTTTAGGTCTTGGGAAGAGCTACGGAGGTTTCTTGTAGGAGCGTAGTGGGAGATAAGAGTGTAAGGCTGGACAGAAAGATGGCTAATATAGGATTGAATGTATGGTTTGGAACTGAGAGAGGAGGAGGAGTTGGGGCAGTTCGAGCCAGTTTAAGTATCTTAGTGAGAGACAATGGTGAGATCTATAGGGTTGTTGGGTTGCAAATCTAGCTACTTTTGTGATATGTAGTCTGAAGTCTAGCAATGAGAGAGGAGTTGAGGTTAGTAAGAGTTTGAGAGCAGTGTGTTAAGCAGGGAAGAAGATAGGCATGAGTGAGGGCTATCCTGGTTTCCTGAGTAAGAAATGTCATTTCTGTATAGTAGACCTAGCTTAAGATAGGTTTTCCTGATACAATTATTTAAATTTTAGTTGGTCATCGATTTGTAATACCAAGGAGTTTTGAGCTTGATTCGGCTACGATTGGTGTCTTATTGAGTGACTTGATAGTGAAGGAGGTGTTAATGTGGTTAGCTGTTTTAGGGAGGAAGAGTAGGAGTTTTGTTTTTTTAGGGTTTAGGATGAGTTGGTTGTTGGAGAGCCATGTTTCTACCGAGTGAACGGATGACTGGTTAGCTGTCAAGAGTTCTGAGTGAGAGTTAGTTATGAGAAAGTCATCAGCATATTGTCTGATAGAGGAGAGTGAGCAGGAGGTATAAAGCAAGTTTGTGAAGATGAAAAGTAATGACCCTAAAATGGATCCTTGAGGGACGGGACTCCCATTTGTATTTGTAGTGGAGTAGATAGATTCCAATCTGTAAAATGGGATACTTCTCTATCTCTTGGATAGCTTTCAAACCATGCCACTGTAACAGGAGAGAAATTGAGGTTGGACAGTTTGTTTAATAGTAGAGAGTAAAAGATGGTATCGAAGGCCTTAGAAAAGTCAAGGAAGAGACCGGAGATAAGTTTATGGTCATCTCTGGCCAGGGAAATAGTATTGAGAAAGGCTAGGAGTGCCGTATAGGTAATATGCTTTGGTCGAAAACCATGTTGAGTAGGTGTAAGTAGGTTTTCCTGAGCGAGATGATCCAGGACTTGAATATGAATGCACTTTTCAAGAACTTTAGATAGAGGGGAGAGAAGATAGCAGTAGGCCTAAAGTTAGAGATTTCAGTGGAGTTACCTCCTTTGTGGATAGGTATGGTGTAAAAGTGTTTCCCGATGGAAGGTACTTTAGATTCCAAGATGGAACGGTTTATGAGGATAGAGATGGAACGGTTTATGAGGATAGAGATAGGATAGGCAAGTGAGTGGGCAGCTGACTTGAGAAAGTAGGATGGGATGTTATCTGCAGATACAGAGCAGGGTTTAAGTTTGGATAGTGAGGTACGGATGTGTGTTTTGGGGATGGGCTTGAGAGAGAAGATTTTGGAAGGAGGAGTTGTTGAAGAGAAAGCTGGGTTTGTGGGGTTTTTTGTATTGGAGCTACTTGACCTGGAGACTGGATATGGATTCCTCAAAGTAAGTATTGAAGGTGTTGGCTGTTTCTACTTGTCTTTTCTGGGGTAGGTTTGGGTGAGGTAGGGTTTCCTGGATGGAGCATTTGATTGTGTGCCAGAAATATTTTGGGTCTGATTTTAGTGTTGTAGGGGGGGGGGGTTATAGTATTCTTTTTTGTCTTTGTTTAGTCTTTTGACCTGGTTTCTTTGTTCTTTGTAGATCATAAGGATTTTTTGTTTGTAGCCATTTTTTCCAGGACTTATTTCTAGACGTCATGAGAGTTCTTGTGTTTTTTGTTAGACAAGGAGATATTTTAGCTTGTGTCCTGATTTTATGAGGTGGGACTAGTGAGTTAATGATATCCAGAAAAGTAAGAGTTGAAAGCAATGACAGCGTAATCTAAAGGAAGCTAAGTGAGGAAGTCCCAGTTTACTCTAGATATTAAACTGTTAAAAATTTAAGGGTTAAAATTGGATAGATTATGCCTAGTAAAAAAATTTGTAAATTTTCAGAATGTTTATCTATGTCTCCTCCCTTGGCTTCCAGGTTGGAAGTTAAACTGTTCCTTAAAAGTGTCCTTCACATTAAACCACCAAGGAAACCAGTGCCTCCTCCTTGGGATCTCAGTTTTGTCCTGGAAAAACCTACCGTAGCCCCCTCCGAACCAGCAATGTCATCCTCCCTGCAGCACTGCACATGAAAAATGGTTCTCCTAGTGGCGGTTACCTCTGCCAAAAGGGTTTTTGAGCTGCAAGTCCTTATGGCATCTCCCTTCATGGTCTTTCATAGGGAAAGGGTTTCTCCTGGGACTAATCCATCCTTCATGCCCAAGGTGGTTAATTAGGTTTGAAAAGTGCGGAAAAACAAATAAACTAGTGAGAACAACACAAGCAGTACAACTCGGGTAAGAACAACACAAACGGTACAACTCAGAAGGCAAATCTTCTACTTTAATGACTTAAAACGCTTTTCTTTGCACCAAAGCAAACTTCTTCAGAAGTATAGAAAATACAATTTTCGTGACATTTATAAATCAAGGTGGAAGTGACGTATTGAAACATACATCTCATTCAGTTAAAACCCACATTACTACTTAAAACAATGCATATGTATAAACGCATTTAGCTATTAACACATTTGAAGTCAAAACCTGTACATCAAAACGGATAAACTTCAAGATGTACTGCAACTATTTAACTTTGATACAGTTGGAATACGCTGCTATTGAAGTTATACTAAACGTTATTCTGCATTTGATGCACCAATGTTAATCAGTCTTGGCAAGCTATCAAAGGAAACAATTAAACGCTAAATTAAAAAGTATATACTTAAATACTTATAAAAATAATGAGACATAAAAACTAAAAAAATGTATTTGAAATTAATTTTCCAGTCTTGATTAACCCTCATCTTTCTCATAGGTTCATAGGTTCATAGGTTCATACTAGGCTATCTGCCCGAGGGCATTTATAAGCCTAGCCCATTGTTTTGTGGCTTACGCCACCCCTTTAGTATGGGGAACTATACCCATTATTTTGCTGTGCCTCTGTCGAGCAGTGACACTGAGGTAATTCCTGGGGTATATCTGCGATCTCCCATCCATTGGTCAAGATTTCTCTTGAACAAGGCCAGCGAGGTGCTCTGCCTCACATGTACCGGGATTTTGTTCCACAGCATAGGGAGTCTTTGGGTGATGAATCTATCCCTCCAGCACGTCCTATTAATAGCCGTGTCGAGGTTTAAGTCTCCGCCTTGTGGCTCTGATGGATCTAGATTTTTGAGGTGAAGCATATTCATCAAATCTGGGTTTGACATGGCCTTGTATGTTAGGCAAAGGTCACCTCTGAGCAATGTGCGACTGAATAGAGCTGGAGTTCTTTCAGTCGGGCAGCATAGGACAGATTTTGAGACCCTTTATCCTTTTGGTGAGGAACTTTTGTGGCCTCTCCAGCTGCTGCAAGTGTCGGGTCAGATACATTCGAATGGGGCATTGTACTCAATCATTGGTCTGATGAGTGATGAGTAAAGGAGACTATGACCTCCCTTGATCTAGATGAGAATCCCTTCATGATAATGTGGGCAATGTAGAAGGACTTCCTAACTACTTTAGCTACATGGGTGTCGAATGACAGACTATCAACCTGGGTCCCCAGGTCCCTGATAACTTCTTCTGTGCTCAGTGGATTGCCACCTATTTGGTAGCTAGGGTAACCTTGTTTTTCCCGAAGGGTATGACTATGCATTTTTGGCATTTAACTTTAGGCCGTGGCTCTGGCACCAGTTATCCGCTTCTGTGAGACCCTTCTGAAGGATATCTGTGTCAGATGTGTTTTCTACTATGGCCCAGTTTGCAGTCATCTGCAAACTTTGTCAGCCATAACCCTCCTGTGTTTGCTTGTACTTGGAAAAGTAGATGCCAAACAAGAGTGGGCCCAGGACTGAGCCCTGTGGGACACCACTTGTGACAGGCTTTGAGTCTGACATGGCGCCAGCAACTCTGACCCTGTGGGTTCTGTCACTCAGCCAGTTTGCAACCCATCTTGTGATGTATGGGTTAACATTTAAGCTGATGAGTTTTTCAATGATACCCGAGTGGGGTATTGTATCGAAGGCCTTAGCCAGATCGAGGTAGGCTGTATGGACTGCCTTTCCCTCATCAATGGCTTTGGTGACTGTTTCGAAAAAGTCAACCAAGTTTAAAAGGCATGATCTGCCTTTGACAAAGCCAAACTGGGTTGGATCCAAAGTCTGCAAATTCCCTATGTCTTTATTTATGAGGTCCATTATGATCCTCTCCATGGCTTTGCAGATCTTCCTAGATTCTTATGTTTAAGTATACAACTAATGGAACACGTATCATTAAGTCCTGGAAATTTATAGGCATTTAATCTAACTTGCCAAGCAAGTTCAAGTTCTTCCAAGTGGAGGGGAACTGGTCTACCCCGCAGTGGTTGAAATACTTGGTCAGTAGCTCCAATCTCCCTACCTTCTTTCCATTTCCCCAATCTTCCATTGAGAGGCTTCTCCACATCTTGGATGTTCACAGACAACTCTGATACTATCTGTGCAAAACCAAGCCCATCCGCAAGTCTGACAGATTTTGTTTGCCATCACCCACGGGTCCTGAGCCAACCTGTTTTCAAGCAAACTGTCTTCTTGGATCTCTAAAGCCATTTCTTTCTGCTACTCAGCCTATGGGAAGGATCTGTCTTCCTCAGTAAGGGCACACACTACTAGGGCTGTGTCCTCTTCTGGAGCCATCTTTAAAGGACTGGATACAGCTTCTGTCCTGGAGGCAGCTGCCTGGTCCCATAACTTCACAAAGCACTACATATTGGATGTTATTTCCAAGTCCAGAGTGGGGTTTGCCAGAGTTGTTCTCCATGGCTTAGTGGAAAATGTTTCTGCTCCTCACCCCAATTCCTCTTCTGCATGAGCTTTGGCATTCTCTCTCACGTTATGAATACTGCAACATATGACTAGGACATAGAATAGTTGTGCAAAATATTACCATAGCCATAGATGTCCTTCTCTTCTATATGCTGCAGTAGTGCCCCCCCCCCCTTCCCCCTGATGCTTGCCTGATCCTTGCTTACATGTTGCTCACTTTTATCAGGCTGTCAGGCTGGTGCTTTGCGGCTTTCAGTTCTGAGGTTGGTACGTGCTGACATCCACTTTATACTTCGCATCTCTGTATGGCCAACATACGCTGAGTGTTGTGTGTTATTGCACATACCTTGCAGTAGCATTTAGACTTTGGTATACTGGCCAGATGTACAAGTCAGCCAGAGGCGGACTCCCTCATGTTATGAATACTGCAGCATATTGAAGAGAAGGATATCTATGGTTATGGTAAGATTTTACACAACTGTTCTATTCCAAGCAAACTGTTTCCTCTTGGATTTCTAAGGCTATTTCTTTTTATTATGTTTCTCATGGTAAGAGCCTTCCCTTTTCTGTTGAGACTTATTCTACTAGGGCTATGGCTTCTTCTGGTGCTTTCTTCAGGAGTTTGGACACTGATTCCATTCTTGAAGCAGCTACCTGGACTTTTGTTCATATCTTAACCAAACACTATAAGTTGGATGGAATCTCCAGAGTTTGAGCTAGTTTTGCTGGGGCTGTTCTTCATGGCTTTTTAGAGCTCTACTGCCCCTTCTCCCAAGTTTTTTTGTGAGCTTTGGTACTCTCCATGTTAAGAGTACTGCAACATAGAAGGACATGGTATGTGTAAAATCTTACCATAACGATAGATGTCCTTCTTTACACTGTTGCAGAATTCTATCCCTCCCTCCTAACCCCCTGTGTATTGTTTTTCTTATGGATGTATGATTCACCACTTTGTTTCCTTGGTGTTCCTTCTAGGGTGTTCAGTTTTGAGGATAGTTTGTGTGGATGTCGCATTTTTGCCCTACATATGTGGGGAACATACATGTGATGTCCCACGTACTTGTAGGTAGTAAAAGTCTTTAGTATACTGGCTGGACGTCAGGTCATCCTTGGCAGGGAATCCCTCCTGTTATGAATACTGCAACAGTAAAGAGAGGGACATCTATCGTTATGGTAAGATGTAACACAGCTATTCTATAATCCTGTCTTCTGTACTGATTCCTCCTCTAGTGCCATTCTTGGAGGATGTAGATAATACTGTCAGCAACTACCTTGATTTATAAACTTCACTCCCAATAAAGCAGATAGACTTTACACTGTATTTCAAACCAATACTTTCCCTTGTGGAAGAGGGGAAGATTTTGGATGGATTTAAGAGAAATTTCTTCCACTTTGGCATATAGGTAGTCTTCATTTTCTGAATCATAAGTGGAAGTTTATACTTTTTGTTTGTATAGACTGTGTGAAAAATCTAATTGATGCACTTTTTCCCCCTGAAGGTAGTACCTGTCTCTGTTTCATTATATCCAGCATGTCTTAAGTATCTAGACATGCTTCGAGAAGTGCATGTCTGTGCTGATAATGCCTCATGGATCTCTGCTTCTTTAACCAATACACTTTTGAGAGGGTAAAGTCTGAAATTTTGTATTTACCTTTTGATAAGGAGGTTTTCTTGGCCTGTCTTCTTCAGAGGTTGTCACAGTCTGATAACCAAGGGGGAAATGGAGTTTTTAAAATGTTCTGCCCCCCCCCCCCAATCCCCCCATATTAATCTCTCAGCACTAATTTCAAGCTGCTGGAACAGAACACGTAATCCCTGCCTTCTCGGGCCATAGAGGCAAAACTAGAAGAGATGGCAGGTAGTGGGACTAATAAGAAAATAGGATCTTTCCAAAAATGGGACAGTCTACAACTTTTTCATGAATATGTCAGCATTCTTCCCCCTTTGCCTTCCCTCCTGATCCTCTCAAAACCTGTCCTATCTGCTGGCTTTGACCTGTCATTTGGTGACAGTTTTTGACCGACCCGTTTGTGTTAAAATTAGTTCAGGAGGCTTACAGTTGGTACTTGATGATGCAAAAAACTCCTTCCAGGGGAGCTCTTCCCCTCCTCCATACCAAGCAGTATTATTCCTCCGGTTCTTCAGCAAGTGTACGCCCTAAGAGTTGTAGCACCATTAGCTTTTACTAAAAGGGGCAAAAGATGCTATTCCTGTATATTTCTGCGACCAGCAAGAGAGTCTTCTTGGAGACTAGCTCTAGATATTTCCTACCTAAATCTGTATTGGGGAAGTTCCAAAAATTCTAGAGCTTTTCCCTTCAGAGACTGTTACTCTCATCCCCAGGAAAATGTTATGATAACATTGCACCAAAAAAGATGCATACCATCACATTCCCTTAGCCTAAGGCTTCAAAAAATTCTCCAGTTTTCTGTCTCTGGGTCGCACTTTGTTTTCTCTGCACTACCCATTGAATTGTTTTCTACTCCTAGGGTGTTTTACAGTGCGTCTGTCTTCAGTCATAGCTCATTGCAGATTGGAAAATGACTCGCTTTTTTCTTTCCTTTGGACAAAGTATCTTGGCAGATTCTTCTCCTGGCTGTCAGTAGCCCTTAACATGGGTTTATCACTTTTGATCAATCTGGAGATTAAAGATAAACTTTTCAAAAGTCATCCTTGACCCAGTTATACAGGAATTTATTTTTTTCTAGAATGTTTTAATATGCACTTTGCAGCAAAAAGCCTTTTTTGCAGAAGGATATTTTATCTGGAATCTTTCCTGGGCTTCTTAGCTCAGTCTCAGACTTTGGCCACAGTGTTTCTCCGGATTTTGCGGTTCATGGCATCTATGATTATTTTCATTCCTGAAGCCAAGTTATACAAGAGAGATTATTTGGTATTTAAAAAACTCAAAACTAAATGCTTGCAGCCTCCAGATTTTCAGATAAATCTTGGGCTTTGTATACTAGGAAGTGCACTAGTGGTGATTACATAGTCAGTCATTTAGTTCTTCCCTTTTTCTCCTCAACCTCCACAGACCCCTCAGATTTAGCTTGGAGTGTAGTTTCTTTGGAGTTAAGTTGCAAGGCCTGTGGGGATGTTCTACGTGTTTCACTTTTGCAGTCATTACATTTGGGTAATCTGCTGGCAGGTTGCCCTTAGTCGGCCTGATTAACAAAGTCTTGGGTCCTGCATCGGTTGTTGTCACTTCTTCCATGATGTTAGGTCGTCAGGGGTGTAAAACATGCAGCCGACGCCATTACATCAGTCTTTCTTGCCGCATGGTGCCCGAAGCAGAAGCACTTAGTAAGTGCCAATTGTCAGACTCCTGAAATTGTCGTTTTTGAGTTTCAGAACCGAAGCCTTCAACTAAAAGCTAAGTACCCCATTGGGGAAACTTTTTCTTTCTCCTTACCGATGTCAGTAAAAGTTAATAATTGTATTACTTGTGGTAAGCAAATACCTCATAAGGTTTTTCATTTGTACTGTATTCCTTGCCTAGGCCCTGACCACTACGTGCCTTGATGTCGGTTTTGTGCTAAATTTAATCAACTCACTATTAAACGTCTGTATATTTTTGCTTCTAAATATTTTGGCTCGAGATTTAACTATCCAGAAATGTCGTCTGTTAGCAATTCGACTACTGGAATACCTAAAAAACACAAAGAAAAAGACAGAGACTGACCGTCGAGGTCCAAAACTGGCGACAAAGCTTCTCCTAAGCCAGTTGCCGGTACTCGGTAAGGCGCTTTCGAAGCCCCTGATACCCACGACTTTTGATTTGCAGGCCTCTTCCGAGACCCATTCGGAGTCTGGTATGCCTCGAGATACTTGAACTCGCGGATGTCTCTACCTTAGATGAGTCCAGAGCTGCTGAGCAGGCACTGGCTTCTGAGGGTGTTTTCAGGCCTAAAGATTTGTATATTAAACTGACGCCATCTTCAAAACTAAGGCCAAAAACTACTTCTATGTCTAAAAAACTGACGCTTGTGCCACATGTACATGCCCCAATGCCTAAAAAACAAATAATCAAAATGGCTGAGGATTTTAATTACCTTGATCAGGGGTACCCATCCCCCTCCTGCTAAGAGGCCTAGGCAAGGCACTGACTATGAATCTTCAGATCAGGTTTCTGTTTCTTCTGATTACTCTTCTGATCAGGAATTATCTATTCCCACTTATGAGAACTCTGATGCAGAAGTTCCATCCCTTTTGCTTTCCCTTCTGAGGATTTTTCTTTTGGAGAAACTTTGCATACCTTAAGGGAACACTTTCACTGGGCGAGTCAGGATTTCTCAGAATTTAAAAAGAGACTTAGGGATTTTCTTCTTCTTCCTCAGCATTGGCCTTTGGCTATACCTCCTGTTCTAGACATTGTTGATGATGTTTTCTCAGAGTCCAGTATGGCTCCTGATTTCCTGCCTCCGGCTCCTAGTAAGCCAGACAGATACTACAGGCTTCCTGACTCCCACAAATTCCTTTTTAAAAACCCTACTGCTGTCCCTGAAACCATTTCTCAGGGTCCCAAGGGCGTAAAGGCTTCTACTGCTAAAAATCCTACCCCTTCTGATAGAGATTCTAGGCCGCTGGATAGATGGGGTAAGAAGGTTTATACGTCTGCAACCTTGGCAATCAGGGCTTTAAACTGTCAATTTCATATGCTTAAATATCAACAGCATGTCATGGGTTTACTTCAACAGAAAATGAGGTTGATTTCTGATAGTGTGGAAAATAGAGTTGCAGGATTTATTGCATTCAGCTGAACAAGTTGGAAAACATACTTTGCAATGTGGTTTTGATTCCTTGGAGGCCTCTTGCAGGGCTGCTGTAACTGGATCTGTAATAAGGCATGCTTGGCTCAAGGAGCAAAATCTGCCTGACCATGTTAAAGCAAAATTGTTGGATGCTCCTTTACAACAGGACAGCCTATTTGGTAGTAAGGCTGAAGAAGTTTTGAAAAAGATGGAAGATAAAGCTAAATCTAAGCAAACTGTGAAAGATTTCCTACAAGTGCAGCCACCCAGGTTCAGTAGGCACTGGCCTACTAAGAACTGGTCCTTTCCAGTACCCACTAGAACCACTCAGGTCAAACCCAGACATTCCAAAGGCTCCAGGTTTCAGTCGCAAGGAACTTATAGAACAAAGCAATGGGTTCCTCCACTTCCAAATCTGGAAGTAACAAGGCACCTTCCTGCAGTAAACAGTCTAAATGACTTTCCGCTGCAATCACCAAGCACTTATCTTTTGGCCGCCCCTTTGGGGGGAAAACTGGCACTTCAAGCACAAAACTGGCAACTGATTACCCAGGACAAATGGGTTTTAAATATAGTATCCCAGGGATACAGATTTCATTTCCACACGTTGCCAATCCCAAACGGATGGCCAGATTTGCCTCCAAATCAGTGGGTAGAGGCTCAGAAACAAGTTATGTCCCTCATGAATATGGGGGCTATTCAACCAGTACCAGAAAAGGAAAAGGGACAAGGTTTTTATTCAAGACTTTTCTTGGTACCCAGAAAAGACAAATCATGGCGTCCAATTCTGGACTTATCCATTCTAAGTACATTTCTGGACATTCCAAAGTTCAAGATGCTGACTCTCCAACAGTTACTACCTATGTTAGGCAAGGATGCCTGGTTGGTAACTCTAGACTTAAGAGGCTTACCTGCATATCCCAATCAGGGAATCTTGCAGAAGATACCTCCTCTTCAAAGCAGGCTATTTGCATTACCAGTTCTCTGCACTGCCCTTTGGCTTGTCTACTGCACCCAGGGTCTTCACAAAGTGCCTGGCACCAGTAACTGCATTTTGCAGGCAAAGAAATATTCAGATTTATCCATACCTGGATGATTGTCTAGGGTATACCATAAATGAAAAGAAATCACAACTGGTGCCCTCTCAAATAATTACATTCCTGGGTGCAAGCTTGAATACAACTGCCCAGATGACTTGCCTTACGCCAGAAAAACAAATTCAATTGATGACTTACTTCAAACAGGTGGCCACAAAAACCCAGCTATCTGCAAGACAAATTCTGCAGGCCTTGGGGTTCATGGCCTCCTGCATTCTTCTAATTCCATATGCAAGACTGCATATGAGGAAACTTCAATGGTGCCTAAAAAGCTTATGGAGTCAACATTGTCGCAGCCTGGAAACAATGATTCCTATCATTTCTTGCCTGCAACTAGAGTTCCTATGGTGGGCAGAGGCCTGCCACCAAAACAAGGAACTGTCATTCATTCCACCCCCTGGCACCCAAACCCTGACTACAGACGCATCAGATTATGCTTGGTGGGGGGGGGGGCACATCTGGCAGGGAGATGCATTCAGGGTCAATGGAGCCCAAATCAAATGCACCTACATATCAATATGAAAGAGATGCTAGCTGTAAAGAATGCTCTGACAGCCTTCAAGGACCATCTTCATCCAGGGCAACTACTGATAAAGACAGACAATACCACAGTCATGTGGTACATAAACAAGCAGGGGGGTACCCATTCCTACCCCCTTTACAGACTAACCATGGCATTGTGGAACACTGCCTTGACTTATCAAATACGTCTACAAGCTCATTTCCTGCCAGGAAAGCAAAATACTCTGGCAGATGAACTAAGCAGAAATCTTATGGACCCACATGAATGGAAACTGGATCCACAAATCTTCAGCATGTTGACACGCAAATGTGGGAGCCCAGACATAGATCTTTTTGCCTCACCTCAAAACTATCAGTTGGACAATTTCTGCAAAAGAATTCATCACAAAAAAGCTTGGAAAGTGGATGCTGTATCCTTCAGCTGGAAAAACTTATCAGTCTATGCCTTTCCCCCTCTGCTCTCCAAGGTCTTACTAAAAGTCAGACAGGAAAAACCAAAAATGATTCTGATTGCTCCAGACTGGCCTCGCCAACAATGGTACCCTCTCTTGCGCAATATGTCGCACCTTCCTCCGTGATACCTGCCTTTGACACCTTACCTACTGTCTCAGCAGAACTATCAAATTCTGCACACTCCGGTCCCAACTCTGAATCTTGCAACATGGCTAATCAACTAATTTCACCAGTTACATCTCTTAGCAAACCTGTGATGGATGTCATTTTGGGGGCTAGAAGGCCTAGTACTAGAAAGAATTATGTTGACAAATGGAAAAGGTTTTGTGCCTGGAACCAAGCACAAAGAATAAGCACAGCAATGCCCAGTATTCCTCAGATTCTGCAGTACTTAACTGAGATGCTTCACAAGGGCCTATCTTTTTCTTCCGTAAAATTCCATGCCTCTGCCATTTCAGCTCATTACAACACAGAACCCCCCTCTTTTATCATCCTCTGCTAAAGCAGTACCTCAGAGGGGCCAAAAATTTAAGACCTCCCAGGAGAGCTCCAACTCCTGCATGGGACCTCAGTTTTGTTTGGAAAAACTCACTCTACCTCCTTTTGAGCCAGCTGCTACTGCAGACCTAAAATTTCTCTTGGAAAACAGCTTTTCTTTTAGCAGTTACTTCAGCTAGGATTTCAGAACTACATGCTCTTATGGCAGTGGAGCCTTTCATTATTGTTTACCCGGACAGGGTGGCTCTCAAGACCAATCCGTCCTTTATGCCTAAATTGGTATCTAGTGTGTCCCTCAATCAGACCATTCATCTGTCAACTTTCTTCCCAAATCCACAGAACAAGGGTGAGTGGATTCTGCATTCATTGGATGTACACAGACAACTAAGATTCTTCTTAAACAGGACAAAATCTCTAAGAAAATCTGAACAATTACTGGTGGCATTTGCTGTAGGGGCAGAGGGAAAGGCTATTTCAAAGCAGACCATTTCCAAATAGATAAGCCATTGTATTCGTTTCTGCTATATGCACCATGGTAAACCTGTCCCCAAGGGGATCAGATCTCATTCCACCAGGGCTGCATCTACTTCTGCAGCCTTTCTCAGAGGGTTTCCTCCCAGAGAAATTCTAGAACTGCTATCTGGAGCTCCGTTCATAAGTTCACCAAACATTGCCATTTACCTCTCTTCTCTAAATCCAGAGCAGGCTTTGCCACTGCTGTCCTGCAGGGCCTTATAGCTGCTCCTAATGCTGTATAAATCTATCCTCCCCAACCATAGCTTTGGGATTCTACCCAAATGTAATGACTGCAGCAGTGAAACACAAAGAACATAGTACAGTTGTGTACACTTACCATAAATGTAGATGTTCAAGTGTATTCACTGTTGCAGTCCTGGTTACCCTACCTCCAGCCCCCTGGTTTTACTCTAACTATACCTCTCATTTCTGTTGCTATCTTTAAAAGCCTTTTTGGGTGTATTTGCTTTTGTTTGGAGGTATATGTTTTGTGTCTTTTATTCTATACACACACACACACACACACACACATATATATATATATATATATATATATATATATATATATATATATATATATATATATATATATATTTATATTTTGATCCCCATTTGGGGGGGCACCTGACATCTGGGGCAAGAAAAACTGATGGTAATGGCTTTGGCTGCCTGTTTTATACCCCTGACGACCTGACGTCATGGAAGAAGGGACAGCAACCGAAGCAGGACCCAAGACTTTGTTAATCAGGCTGACTGAGGGCAACCTGCCAGCAGATTACTCAAATGTAATGACTGCAACAGTGAATACACTTGAACATCTACATTTATGGTAAGTGTACACAACTGTACTTTCTTCAGACAGACCATAACACTTAAATATAAAAGATACAGGCTGTGATCCATGCTGTTGGATATCTTTGTCATCTGTGGTTCCCAGGACAGACAGCACCACAGTGAATGTGGTACATATAGTAAGAGGGTACAAGGTTTTGTAACTTCTTTGTAGGGTGTGTTCTCTTGGGCATTGGTTCTTTGGCACATTTTAATCCTACAGGCTTCTTGCATTTCATCAGAGCAAAATATAGTGGCAGACAATCTGAGCAGGTCCAGGACAGACCCTCTTAAATGGAAATTGAACTAGGGGATCTTCCAGGAATTCATCTATTTGTGAGAAGCACCTCAGAAATTTGTTTGACCCCTTTCAAAGCAGATAACAGATGCTTTTTCATTCCCTTGAATGGCAATGCTCCTTTATAAAGTTCAAGCCTTTTTACTAATATCCAGGTAATTCTGAAGATTCGGAAGGACTCTCCAAATGTTTTTGGGTTGTGATGACCCCCTTTTGGCCCAAGCAACATTGGTTCCCCATTTTTTTTTATGGAATTGGTCAAGGGCAGTTATCACAACCTTCCATTCTGGCTCCAACTAGCAAGACTGAGTGTTTGATACACCCCAGTCTAGCATATCTTCAGTTAACTGCCTGGATGATTTAATTCTGATATCTTTTAGGCACTTCTTTTCAGAGGACATGCAGAAGGTACTAAAGGAAGCAATAAATCCTACTACTAGAAAATCTTCGTTTGACATGTAGAGTACTTTAAGTTGGTGCCGAGTCTATAACTAGAGCCCGAGCAGGGACGTTTACCACAGTTCCTCAAATATTTGTTTTGTCTTTTGGCTTTTCCCGGTTAGGGGTCGCCATAGTGGAACTCTGGTCCGCTAATGATAGATTTTCATGAACACTGAGGTGCCAGCTCGACATCCAACCTTCAACGAAGGCACGCCCATTTACGCATGTTTTTTGAACGCCACCCAACCGCGGGGAGGACATGCAGACTCCACACACAAGGCACTCCCCGCACTCCAGCCAAGAATCAAACGGGAGAACCTCTTGCTGTGAGGCAACAACGCTACCGCTGCACCACTGCGGGTCCTCAGATATTTGTATGAGTTAATAAACTGTGGCCTTTTGTACTTCTTTATAAGGTAAGTCAGAAGGTACTAAAGGAAGCAATAAATCTTGCTACTAGAAAATCTTGGTTTGACATGTAGAGTACTTTAAGTTGGTGCTGAGTCTATAACTAGAGCCCAAGTAGGGAAGTTTACCATGGGTCTTCAAATATTTGTATGAGTTAATAAACTCTGGCCTTTTGTACTCCTTTATAAGGTAAGTCTTGCATATATTTCAGTATGTCTACCCATGAATCCTCCACTATCTTCATTGTTTTTAGTAAAACACTAGGCAAGGAGGGTTACTCCTTTTCACGCTAACAGGTTGCACTTTCTGTGGATTATAACTCTATGTTGAAAAATTTATCACATCTCCATTTGAACCTGCACATCTAAAAGACTTTGAGGTTCATTGCATGTAAACTGTTTTCATTGCTCTGACATCAGCAAGAAGAATATCTGAGTTGCAACCTTTTATGGAGAGAGCTCTAGTTGTCTTCTCATCCCTCATTCAAGTCCAAGGTAATTTCAGTATATACCTGAATCAGAGCATCAAGTTCTGTCCTGATTCTCAGAACCAGTGAGGAAGGATTCTACATGCTCGGAGTGTGCGTAAGTGACCCTGATACTATATTGATAGATACAAGTACTTTAAAAAAGCTAATCTAGACTTTAGAAGTAGGTAAGAAAGTCTTGATTTTCCACTTTGTCAGCTATGTGGAGGCAAAATCAGTGGTCTGTCAGCAGTCAGAGTGGATGTCCGGGAGGGAGCCAGAGCTTTTGGAAGCTGGTTGGTTATGTCTTGAGGCAAGAGACAAACCACGTAGCCTAAACGCTACTGCAGTGATAAAGTGCTTTAACATCTACTGTTATGAGTAAGTGCGACTTGCACAACTGCACTTTCCGATTTATTAACCTTGACCCTTCTGATAAAGATAGTACAGTTGTATAAAGAATGTAACAGCAAAGCTATTCTCCATTTGTCCTCTGTTGCTGATTTTGCAAAGTGGTGGTTCTGAACAGTACAGGAAGTCACTGATTTTACTATTTCAGGATATAATCTGCCGGTTTCCTTATTTGCTAGTAGAATTTTTTATCCATCAGTAGTTGTAATGGAGAAAGGACTGGTTTCAGTATCCCTGGAGGTCAGTTAAGTCTCTGCCTCTCTCATGCACAAGGTACAAGGTTTGATCCTGACCTCTGGCTAATGCCTGTATGGAGTTTGCATGTTCTAATCTCAAACTCAGCCAAGAATGGAGTTGGTACCCTCAAGGTAGGAGAACATGCATCACAGACTGCATGACTCTGGGTGGAAGTGATAAGTGGGTTGAGAAACCTGACCAACACCAGGGACTCCTTGCAGTTGGGGGGTTATATGTGTACCTATTATATAAAGCCCAGCAAGCATGGGTCAATAAGCCACTGTGGCTAGCTGGTGTCTAGTTGTCCAGCTTGGGTTACCTGTGATAAGTCTGAGTGAAAGCTGGATGTAAAATAAATCCATTGCCAAATGTGAACTAAGAATTGCTACACTCCTTGTAGATTCACTGATGGGACGAGGTTGAAAATGCTTAATATGATGGTAAGGAGGAGGCTGGACATCCTAGTCTACTCAGTAGGAGGACAAGCTAGAAATTATGTGGGACTCATGGTGAGACTTTAGAAGACTGTGGGGGATATCATCGGAATTGGTGAAACATATAGCAATCCGACTACAACGTAATGATAGGACAGTGCTCACAATGTTAGCCTGTGCTCTGTAGCAGGGTTGTGATAGTGAGGAAAAGAGTACAGCAGTTGCAGAACTACTACATAAAGCAGGGCAACATAAATTTGTGTTGATAATGGGTGTCCTGAATACACATGTTGGAATAGACAGAACAGGATATGAGGACTACCTTGGTTTACATGGGTGGGGGCAACAAGAATAAAGGAGAGGCCTTTTTACAGTTCTGGCATGGTTCAGCAAGAAAGACGGTCTCAAAATCATATACAAGAGTGGCCAACATGCAACTTTGGTAGAGTTCCTCCTACTAAGGAAAGGACAGTGGGGTAGAATTAGTGATTGCCAAGTCACCCCAACAACATAAGCTGCTGGTTGCAACAGTCAGCTGCAAGCAGTGGTCCGAGAAGGCTCTAAGGTTAACACAGACCAAGCTGAAGACCTGAAGTTGAATAGAGAGAAAGCACACCAGTTCAAGCCATTACTCGGGGCTCTAGCACCCCAGAAAGAAGAGGGAATAGGTGGAATTGAAGAATGGCAGTGGCTCAAAAAACATTTGTGAAGACTACAGAACAGATATGCAGCCAAGCTGAATATGGAAATGAGCTACAAAAGGAGCGTTAGTGGTGGAATGAAGAAGTCCAGGAAGTCATCAGAAGACAGGAGGAATCCAGGAAAATGTGAGCGAAACCTGGACCAGGCTTAGATGGAATATTGGTTGGGTAACGCAGACCAAGAGAAGAGTTGCAGTAGCAAGGTGCAAAGCATCAGAGGCACTCTACCAGCTTCTGGAAAGTGACTGTGTAGATGGCAAAAATAAACTATATCAGATTGCCACGCAAAGACAGAAAGGTTAAGAAGATAGTCAGGCACTTTTGTTAAAGGATGCCAGTAGCAGTCTGCTCACCACTCCACAGGACATCAAAGGTAAATGGAAGGAGTACTTCCAGACGCTTCTGAATGAAGAAAACCCAAATGACGCTGTACTGCCCTACACACAGTCTATGATGAAAGAAGAGAAGGAGGCCACCATAGAAGAAATAAGAACAGAAGAACAGCACTAAGGAAAATGAAGTCGGGGGGGGGGGCAGGACTGGATGAGGTCACAGCAGATATGACAAAAATGTTGGGTGAGATAGGGGAGATATGGCTCCTGAGGGTGCTCATAGCAGTATCGAGAGAGAGAGAGAGAGAGGCATAGACAAGATGACTAGGGAATAAACATTAGTGCCACTGTTCAAGAACAAAGGGGACATCCACAACTGTAGGCAGTATAGAGGTTATCACTGCCTAAACTTTCTGGAGAGATAGTGATTGAGAAACAAATGTGTAGAGTAGTAGAAAGTAAGATGGGGGAGAGAGGAGCAGTTTGGATTCATATCAGGATGCAGAACAACTGACCTTATGTTTGCCATGAGACAGCTACTTGAGAAGAAGCTTGAGGTGAGGAAAGTGCTCAACTGGGCATTCCTAGACTTGGAGAAAAGCACATAACAAGGTCCCAAGAAAACTGATTTGGGGCATCCTGCGGTGGTTTGAAGTTCCAGAGACTTTGTAGAATTAGTGCAGGCTATGTACAAGGATCTAATGACTCTAGTACGAATGGTGTTCAGTCTCACAGAAGGGTTCCTAGTGTGAGTGAGTGCGCATTAGGGTTCAACCATGAGCCCACTGCTATTTGTACTGGTTATGGACTACATTAGCAACCATGTCAGAGGGGACAGATTAATAAAGCTGCTGTTTGCATATGATGTGGCATTACAGGTAGACTTGCTGAGCAAGAACTTCAGCAAAGGGTAGGGGGAATGGAATGCAAAACTGAAGGCACATGAGATGAAACTGAGTACAGGTAAAAGTTTCAAATGGAAATCATAAGAAGCTGAAAAGTGTGATAGAAGGGAAAATGGTGGAACAGGTTAGCAGCTTTAGTTATTTGGAGGGTGGTTGAGGAGAAGGGAAGTCTGAATGAGGAGGTTAAAGTTAGAATCAGAGTGTCTGCAGCCAAATGGCACAGTGTGTCTGGTGTAGTGTATGACAGAAAAATGCCAACGAAGCTGAAGCGTAAGGTTTACAAAATAGTGGTGTGACCAGTACTACTGTATGGTATAGAAACCTGGGCAGCAAAGGCAGAGCAGTTGAGGAGGTTAGAGATGATGGAGAGAAGTGCCTAGACAGGTGGTGGAATGTGCACTGTGGACAGAAGAAGAAATGGGGACAGGGCAGAAGCCCAAGTAACTCCATTTGCAGAAGAGGTGTAAGAGAACAGATTATGGTGATTCGGGCACATGTGCAGAAAAGCAGCAGACAATGTGGTGAAGATTTTGAATGGACTGGAAGAAGGTAAGATGAATCAAGGGAGTCCAGCAAAGAGGTGGCTGGATTGTACGAGAGAAGACCTACGATAAGCATAATTGTCGAAGAAGTAAGAAGAGTGGCATTGACCTGAGAGAGAGATGGTGACAGTTGAAGCGACGTCCCAACCCCATGTTGAAAATGGGAAAAGGGGTGATGATGGTTTAGTTTTAAAAATTT
>NC_056746.1:1063469504-1063471127 GCF_019279795.1 Protopterus annectens | reverse complement strand
TTTTTTTGGAAAAAAAAAGAAAACAAAGGGGTTTCCCTCCTCAGGTTTTCCAAAAAAGGTTTTAAAAAAAAGGGGTTTGGTTTAAATTTTTTTAAATGAAATAAGAAAATTTACAAACCCGAAAAAATTTAAAAAAATAAAAGGAGATTTTTAAAAATAAATTAAAAAAAAAAAAAAACAATTTGGTGTTCACTTGGAAGCAACAAAAGAAAGGCGTCCGTTTTGAGCCTAAAAATACAGGGACTTTTAAACGAAAAAGGGGTAGATCCATTCTCAAAGGGTCTATGGCTATGAATAAGCCAGATTATTCCTCTAGTTATTCTAACACGGATACTGACACCGATATGGGAGACACAGAGCAGCATATCTCACCAGTTCCCAAGAGGACAAATACCCCTTTAGGCGTGGAGGCCGCAAACACCATAACAGAAGACATGGAACAAATGTTTTTGACCAAGCTACAAACACAGATTGTATAGCCCCTTTGGACTCAAAACTGGACATTGACAATATTGTTAATGATGTTAACAACCTGGTTATAAATCTGTCTAAGTATAATTTTGATGTAAGTGAAATACAACTGTTGAACAAAGGTTTGGGTTATGTGCCTTCCTTCTATGTGTCCCACTTGGATATTTTTAAAGATGTGAAGCAATTTTCTAGGAGTTTAAATTTGAAATATTATTTTGCACATCAGGCCCAGGTTGATGGCCATATTATGGAGGAACAGTTTCATTTTAATAAGTCAGATTTTCAACCTCCTTATTGTAGTGTTGTTAAAACTTTTGAAAATTCAGTTATGCAAGATTTACATGTGAACCGGTCACATATTTTTACACATTTTTCACATAATCTTTCTGAGGCTGAATATACAGCTCTACATTCCTTGATAAATAATAAAAATATCATCATAGTGGGTGCAGATAAAGGGGGCGCTACGGTGATTTGGGATCGTGAACAATATATTCAGGAAGCACTACGGCAGCTGAACGATCCCATTTCTTATATCAAGTTACCTTTAGACCCTACACTAGATTTTAAGAATACTATAGACAGATTTTTAAATAGGGCCATGAAAAGAGGCACTATTGATGATAAATTATATAAACAACTGGTTGTTGCAATACCTCGGCATCAATATTTTTACCTAGTCCCTAAAATTCATAAAACATTGGTGCAACCACCAGGTAGGCCTATAGTGGCAGGTAGAGGTTCACTAACAGAGCCCCTTTCTGAATATTTAGAATTCAGATTGAAGCCATTATTACAGCTAGTTAGGGCACGTATTAAGAATACCACGGAGTTTTTGATTTTGATGGATGACCTGCAAGTTCCACTTGGGGCCCAATTGGGTACTCTTGATATACAATCCCTATATACCAGCATTCCCCATCAGGGTGGAATTAGGGCTGTACAATATTGGATGGTACAAGCTGGTACATATCTTCTTCTTCCCTTCCACAGAAGGCACACACACCTAGGGCCAATTTAGAGTGTCCAATCCACCTGCAGCATGTCTTTGGGACAGGAGGACATGCAGACTCCGCACAGAAGGCACCCCAGCCGAGGATCGAACCGGAGAACCTCTTGCTGTGAGGCGGCAATGCTAACCACTGCACCACC
>NC_056746.1:1063352004-1063459504 GCF_019279795.1 Protopterus annectens | reverse complement strand
CCTTTGGGATATGAATCTATTCCTCCAGCATGTCCTATTTATTGTTGTTTTAAGGTTTAAATTCCTGGAGCGTGTAAGCTATAATAGATTTGGTTTTCTTGACGGGGAGCATGTCCAACAATTCTGGGTTAGACATGGCCTTGTACGTCAGGCAGAGATCGCCTCTGAGTAGGCAGTAAGCAACTGAGTAGAGCTGGAGTTTCTTTAGTCGAGCTGCATAGGGCATCTGTTTGAGGCCCATGATCCTCTTGGTGATGTATTTTTGAGGTCTCTCCAGCTGTTGCAGGTGTCGGGTAAGGTACATCCCAAATGGGGCATTGTACTCAATTATGGGGCTGATGAGTGATGAGTAGAGGAGCACAATGACCTCTCTTGATCTACATGTGAACCCTTTTGTGATTAGGTGAGCTATATAGAAGGTTTTTCTAACCACTTTGGCAATGTGATTGTCAAAGGAGAGGTTACTATCTACTTGGGTCCCCAGATCCCAAATTACTTCTTCCATACTTAGTGGATTACCTCCTATGTGGTAGTTTGTGGGCACTTTGTTTTTCCCAAAGGGGATGACTATGCACTTTTTGGCATTTAGCTTGAGGCCATGGTTCTGACAGCAAGTGTCCGTTTCCGTAAGGCCCTGCTGGAGGATGCTTGTGTCAGCTGGTGAGTCGATTACGGCTCCCAGTTTGCAATCATCTGTGAACTTAGTAAGCCATAGTCCTCCCGTGTTTGCCTGTACCTCAGAGAAGTATATACCGAACCAGAGGGGTCCTAGGACTGAGCCCTGTGGGACGCCACTTGTAACCAGATTAGAGTCAGACATGGCACCCGCGACTCTGACCATGTGAGTTCTATCCCTGAGCCAGTTTGCAACCCATCTTGTGACATATGGGTTAATATTTAAGCTGGTAAGCTTATTAATGATGCCAGAGTGGGGTATTGTGTCAAAAGGCCTTTGCAAGGTCGAGGTAGGCTGTGTGAACTACCTTTCCCTCATCTATGGCTTTGGTTACTATTTCAAAGAAGTCAACTAGGTTTAAGAGGCAAGATCTGCCTTTAACAAAGCCGAATTGGGTAGGGTCCAGTATTTGGAGGTTCCCAATGTCTTTGTTTATGAGATCCATGATGATGCGCTCCCATAGCCTTGCAGACCAGGCTAGTCGGGCTTATAGGGCGATAGTTCCTGGGATCCGTTGTGGCACCACCTTTGTGGAGCGGGATCACTGTTGCTGTATGCCATTCTTTGGGTACATAACCTGTGGTAAGGCTGAGTTGGAACGGTGAATTTATGTGAGGGTTTAGTTCATTTTGGAGCTTGTGTAAGACGCAGCCCGGGACACCATCCGGTCCCATTGATGCTGTTTTTTTTTACCTTGGAGAGGGCTGCTTTCACCTGTGTGTCTGCGATGTCTGGGGGACTGCATTCTTCTGGGATAGACACTGGCTCTTTTGGGGGGGGGTAAAGTTTGCACTGAACGTATCCGCCAGGATGTCGGCAATGTCAGTGGGTTCAGTGTATTTTGTGCCATTTTGCACCAGCTCAGAGCAGATCTGACAGTTGCCACCCAAATTCCTGACGTAGCTAAAGAACGCCTTATGATTATCTTTAGAGTCTTTAGCGATTTTTCTTTCAAAGCTAGCCTTTGATGATTTTTATGAGGGATCGAAGTTTCTTGCTAGTACTGATCAGGGATGCCTTCCCTTTTTGGGATTTTGCCTCATCATGTAACAGTTTCCTCCTCCTGTTGTATAGCTTATTTATGGCCGGGGTCCACCAGACTGGTCTCCTATTTTTGGAGGAGTGAGTTTTAGTTTTACTTGGGATGGCATGATCCATGCATTCCTGTAGGTGCTCAGAGTGCATTTGTAAAGGATTCTGTGGTTTGGGTAGCATTTTCCATTTGCCCGGGGGCTTTGAAACATTCCACCTCTGTCTTGAGAAGTGTGAAGTTTGCTTTTGAGAAATTTTTCACAGTGGCTTCCTTGGCTGGGGGTGGAGTCGGGATGTCGATGTCCACTGTGATTAGTTTATGGTCTGATCTTACCAACGAGGGGTTTACCTCTGGTGTGGAACATTGAGCCCCCATGTTGGTGATGACCAAGTCCAATATGATGTTCCCTCTTGTGGGAGTGGTGACCAGTTGTTCCATGGCATTTGAGTTTATAAACTCAAAGAACCGTTGGGCGAAAGAGTTTGGACTTGAGTAGTTTTCCCAATCAATGTTTGGGTAGTTGAAATCCCCCAATATCATGGTGTTTGGTGAGACCTTCATATTCTCCAATGTTCTCAGGAATGCAGAGTGGGGATCCTGAGACATGGTGGGTGATCTGTAGCAGGCTACAAACTGAAAAGCAGTTTTACCCACTGTTAGTTGTACATGGATGGTTTCCTCTGCCTCGTGCAGTGCCACTAACCTGGAGGCGTGTGTATCCTTGATGAAAATGGATACTCCCCCGCCTTTAGTATTTCGGTCTGAGTTCTGGGGCCGAAAAGAATGGCACGAGTTGAATCCTGGTAGTGCTGGGGTGCTGTCTGGGGCCTTGAACCAGGCTTCTGTTACTGCACAGATATCGATTTTCTCCATACTGAGGAGTGCCTCAAGTGCGTGCATCTTGAGGTTTAATCTTCTGGAGTTGAGTACCATTGCCTTTAGTTTTTTGTTTCTGGTACTGTTTATGGAGGTGGGTTGGTCTTTTGAGCCTTGCCTAAAAAAGGCACTAAGGGGGTGGCAAGAGCCTTAGCCAGTATTCGAAATCCTAAGGGTGACAGGTGCAAGCCGTTCCTGGCGAAGCAACGTGGCTTGTCGAGCATGTCATCCCAGATGGACAGACACTAGATCCCCTTTGAATGACACCAATAGCTTAGCCAATTGTTAAAATTGAACACTTGTCTTTATACAGTGGCATCATTCTTGGTGAGGGCAAGATGCTACTCAGGGTAAGGGTCATACCGGCCTGGGCTACATGATCAGAGAGCTCCTCTATGTCTCTTTTCATGTAGTTCAGGGAGGTACGTCTCAGGTCATTCACACCAACATGGACAATGACAGTCATATTTGTACCTGCTGTGGAGTGACCCGAGTGCTTGTGTTATGTGGAAGATCCTGGCACCAGACAGGCAGCTCAGTGACCTTCTCCTTGTTCAGTCTGGTGAGTGGGATGTCAGTATGCCTGACAATAGAGTCTCCAATTACTAGTGTATTAGGTGTGTTATTTAGCCTTAGGGGCTGCGACTGCGTGGCACACTGACTTTTGTGAAGTGTATATGTGAAAGTTGTTGTGGGGTAATGGTTGCTTGGATGTCTGCTTAGGAGGTCTCTGTTGCTTTGGCAAATTTTTATTTAGAGCCTCCGAGTATGTTTTTGTGAGTTTATGTGTCCTGTTTGCTGGTGCGATTGGTCTATGTGAGACTGGTTCTGTGGTGCGAGTGGTTTCCTTCTCCTGACTGACTGCCAGTCTTGGGTTGAGAGCTCGGCCTCCAGTTTGGCTGTATAGTTGCATCTCTCACATATATTTAAGTTAGTTGGAAGGAGGAGAGGGTTGTCTGTGTACATAAGGCAATTGTAACATTGCCTTAAGACTCCCAGATTCACCAGCTGGACTAGAGAGTATACCTGAAACTGCGCTTTGGACATGCTTGGATGGTTTAAAGAACTGATTTATTGATTTTCCGGAGTGGACAAATAGGCAGCCTTGTACTTCCAGATAGTATAAGGGGGTGTAGTGCTATAGTTTGTTAGTGCTTACTGAGAAATTTGAGCAAGTGCTGGGCTGTAGAATGAAGGTTGAGTGCTTACTTAGAGAGTTTGACTAGTTCTAAGGGAAAAATTGAAGAGCAGACTTTGTGGAGCCGGGAACTGCTTAAACAGCGTTGCACGATGTTGCACAAAATTGCACTAAGGCAGGTTTTAAGGCAGGGAGTTTGAAAGAGATAGGAAATGGCCCAAAACGGCCAATAAGCTACTAGTTACTGGGCTGAGACCACTCCTCCAGGGACAGATAGGCTGCTCAGAGCTCCCCACTCTCACTAGTGAACAGAGAAGCTTCCTCCTATCCAAGTAAGGATATGGGCAACACAGGAACTATGACACAGCCTAGAATTCAGCAAGACCTGAAAACTGGACTATTTTAATTTAGAAAAGGTGGGAAACAAGGATTTTTTTTTTCTTTTTTTCCACTTATACAACAGAAACAGGGCACAAGAATGCAGTAAATGCTTTCAATCGGCACTTGAGTGTGTAGCCTACAACAATTAAACAAGGCAAAAAAAAAACAACTTTTAAAGTGCAAACACAAAAATGCAGAAAAACAAACTTTGCAGAACTCATATAGTTAGAAAACTCGCTTTTCGGCGAGACTAAACAGTCGCTGGTAGGAAAGTAGAAAAAAAATACTTATAATCTCTCTTTCTCTCTCTGCTGCTTGTAGAACTCTACAGGACACCACGAGGAGCTGTGCAGAGTCTGTTAAGAAGAAGTCAACCAGGTTTAGTAGGCATGATCTGCCCTTCAAGCCGAACTGGGTCGGGTCAAGTGTCTGGAGGTTCCCAATGTCTTTGTTAATGAGTTCCATGATGATGTGCTCCATAGCCTTGTAAACCAGGCTAGTCAGGCTTATGGGGTGATAGTTACCAGGGTCAGTTGTGGCTCCTCCTTTGTGGAGAGGAATAATTGTTGCTGTGCGCCATACTATGGGCACATAGCCTGTGGAGAGGCGGAGGCTGAACAGCGTGTTTAGGTGGGGGGTTAGTTCGTGCAAGACGCAGCCTGGGACACAATCTGGTCCCATTGACGCTGTGTTTTGGCTTTTGAAAAGGCTGTTTTCACCTGCGCATCTGCGATTTTTGGGACACACTTTTCCGGTATTGTTGTGGGACCTTTTGGAGGTGAGAGGGGGGTGAAGTTTGTACTGAATTTATCTGCCAGGATGTTAGCAATATCAGTAGGGTCAGTATA
This sequence comes from Protopterus annectens, assembly GCF_019279795.1. Taxonomy (NCBI): domain Eukaryota; kingdom Metazoa; phylum Chordata; order Ceratodontiformes; family Protopteridae; genus Protopterus; species Protopterus annectens. The sequence goes on along the minus strand of NC_056746.1, from coordinate 1,063,454,552 downwards.
TTTTATGCCATTTTGCACTAGTTCAGTGCATATCTGCGAGCTGCCACTTAGATTCTTAACATAGCTAAAGAAGGCTTCGTGGTTATCTTTTGAATCCTTCGCTATTTTTCTTTCGAAGTTAGCCTTGGAAGATTTCAGGAGGGACCTTAGTTTCTCACGGATACTGATCAGGGATGTCTTTCCTTCTTGGGATTTTTTTTTTTTATGAACTAGTTTCCTCCTATTGTATAGCCTGTTTATGGCAGGGGTCCACCAAACTGATTTTCTTCTCTTAGAGGAGTGTGTCTTGGTTTTTCTAGGGATGGCACGATCCATGCATCCTTGTAGGTGCTCATAGAGTGCATTTGTACAGGTTTCTGCATCTTGGGCAGCATTATCCTTTAGCATGGGGGCTGTGAAACTTACCACTCTGTCTTAAGTAAGGTGAAATTTGCTTTAGAAAAGTTTTTTTTTTACTGTGGTTTCTTTAGTTGGGGGTTGTAGTGGGGTGTGGACATCCAGAGTGATTAGTTTATGGTCTGTTCTAACCAGTGACGGGTTGACCTCTGGTGTGGAACACCTGTCGCCCATGTCGTTGATGACCAGGTCCAATATGTTTTCACCTCTGGTAGGGGAGTTTACCAGCTGATCCAGGGCATTTGAGTTGATGAATTCCAGTAAGTGCTGGGCCTGGGGGTTGTACTCTAGTAGTTTTCCCAGTGAATGATAGCGTAATTGAACTCGCCCAATATCAGGGTGTTCGGTAGGACCCTCATATTTTCCAGTGTCTCCAGAAAGGTGGAGTGGTGGTCCTGGGTCTTGGAGGGTGATCTGCAGCAGGCCAAAATTTGCACTGCAGATTTGCCCGATGTTAGTTGCACATGGATGATCTCAGAGGTATCATGCTGCGCCACTAACCTGGAGGTGTAGATATCCTTGATGAATATGGATACACCCCTCCTTTTGTGTTTTGGTCAGTGTTCTGTGGCCGAAACATGTGGTATGAGATGTAGCCCGGTAGTACTGGAGTGCTCTCTGCAGCCTTGAACCAGGTTTCAGTTACTGCAGAGATGTCGATGTTCTCCATACTGAGGAGTGCTTCGAGCTCGTGCACTTTGAGATTTAAACTCCTGGTGTTGAGTAGCATAACCCTTAGTTTTTTGTTAATTGCGCTGTTTACGGAGGTGGGTTTGACTTTTGAGCCTTGCCTAAAAATGGCACTATGGGGGCAGCAAGAGCCTTGGCCAGTATTTGAAAGCCTAGGGGTGACAGGTGCAAGCAGTCTCTTGCGAAGCAACGCGGCTTGTCAAGCATGTCGTCCCAGGCTGACAGACACTGGATCCCCTTTGAATAACACCAGAAGCTTAGCCAATTGTTGAAATTGATATTTTTTTCTTTATACTGAGGTATCATTCTTGGTGAGGGCAGGATGCTAATCAGGGTCATACCAGCCTGGGCTACATGATCAGAGAGCTCTTCCATGTCTCTTTTCATGTAGTCCAGGGAGGTACATCTCAGCTCATATAATGCCTGGAGAAAGTGTGCATTGATGTTGTCATAGTGGAATGGGTTTTCATGGTAGAGTCTAGAATTTTGTTTGTAATTCACAGTAAATGGTACAATACAGACACGTCATTTGGAGGGCATTTGTTTGGTAAATGGCACATCTCCTTTCCCTGGCTGGAAGGATACAAACAATTGGTCCTCTTTTCCTACACAGCTTGGTTCTTTCAATATAGTATTCTCAGTTGTCTGTGGACATCCAATGAATGAAAAGGCCTTTCCTTGTTCTGCTGGCTGGTGAAAGACATTACCAGCTAAACGGCTTGTTTGAGACTAGTGTGAAACTGCCTTTTCACAGTCAGAAAGAGATGGATTAGACCTTAGGCTAACTCATTCCTTACAGATCACTCTACAATTAAATTTAATTCTGTTGGCTGCCAAAAAAAGCAATTACTAGAAAATGGAAATCAAAGTTTAAGCACTGAATATTGTAAAAGAAATAAAAGAACTGGAAGAGTGATGGTTAGAAAAGGGAAGGAGCAAATTACATAGAAAATAAATGGAAATTGTAGGAACAACACTTGCAGAATAATGTTCACGAGAAGGAGTGAGGTTTACGGAAAGGAAGAGAATTGAACAATTTATGCAATGTTGGACTGATGACAGTTAAAGAAAATACATGCGATGTATAATGTATTTAAATAGGAAAATCATTAATATGTTTTATTTTTTTTTTCATTTACATACATATGTCTACTTCTTAAAAGATAATTTAATATATGTGCTTTAAAAAGATCAGCATACAGGGATGAGTATATTTAACAGCCTTGAGTTTGGACAGTCTTCTGGCTAAATTAATAGCCACTAACAATATTGTCTAACAGGAATATGAACAGGTTTCAAATGGAGCTAATATAAGTTACTGTAGCATAAACTCAGGTCATAAGGATGACAGTGTTACGGGATCATGGGGCAACTGCTTGGCTAAGAAATATGAAGTCACTGGAGGATTTTTGGACATGCAAGCGGAGATGGCACCTTGATCATCTTAGAGGAAAGTCCTGTAGCCAAGCAATAAGTAAAACACTTTAGACTTTAGCCACTGCACAGTGTTTGGGTAAAATACTCCTCTCTGCACCATATATGAAGCCTCTTCCAGTTCCCCAAGTAGAACTTTCTAGCGCTGGGTTGCCTGGACTCCTGGAAGACTTACTCAATCTCATTTGAAGATTCCTTCCTAAAGGAGTTGAAATCTCAAGGACCTAAGCAGCTAATATTATGATTCCCAGCTCTGGGTGCACCACAGCTCTCTGTTGTGTTAACAGTGCACCATGTTGAGAAAGAAAGGGTTGTCACTGTGCCATTTGTTTTAGAGTGGAAAAACAAACTCATATGTGCTAGTAGAGCCACCAGAATGAGCATCCAGACTCCCTTGCCTTTTCCAGCACTCTAGGGATTAGGGCAAGTAGGAAGACAGGAGGCAGATCATTTGACCACTATATAATGACCATATATATCCATTGCAAAGACTTAGTGGCTTGGGAACAAGCAACATAAGAGAGTTAGTGTCAGTTATTTGATGGGAAACAGACCCACTAATAAAATTCTCAGTGTGCTCCAAACTTGCCATGAAGACCCAAGGATCCAATCTCCATTCATAGCTGCTGATGTATTAGCAAACAGTCTGTCTGTCTGCATGAAATATTGGTGGACTGAAGATACAAGCTCAGGGCTGTGACTGTTTCCCATGCTAGCAAGGCCAACCTACACAGTCAGTATGAATGCACTCCCTAGCCTTTTAAGATGCGTCACTGTGGTGTTGCCCATTACTACCTTTTACAGTATCTGGTCTGAGAAGTCTGAATGGTCCCAGAACAAGGACAGGAATATTTTTTTCCATGTTTATGTGCTTTCTTTACAAGTTAATTTCCCAAGAAACATTAAGCCTGAAGTGGTTTAGATGAGTTTGTCTTTCAGGTGGGAGAGTTACAAGGCATCTTAGGCTGCTGCCTGTCCAGTAGGTCTTCTTTTAGGCAGGAAAGAAAGTACAGTTTTGTACCTACCATAAATGTAGATGTCCGAACTGGATAGCATCTGCAGTCATAACAACTGGGTTGTCCTGTCGTCAGGCAGCCCTTCGGTCGGCCGGATTCCAAAGTCCGGGTCCGGCCGCTGATGTCGCACTTCACCCGACGTCATCTCTGTTGGTCTTCGGGTATAAAGGCATCAGCCGACGCCATTTTCCTCAGTGTTTCTTGCCCCAGATGCCAGTTGCCCTCTTGGAAGGCTAAATTTTGGGTAAATGCCAATGTTTCCAAAAAGATAGAAGGCAAACACAAAAATAAGCATGTATGTACATATATACAAACAAATACACCATAAGAGACTCCCCCAGCTAGCTATTAGGAGGGTAAATACCCTAGGAGTACCACAGAGGGAAGGAGGGAGATCCTGACTGCAGATGCTATCCAGTTCGGACATCTACATTTATGGTAGGTACAAAACTGTACTATGTCCTTCATGGATGCATCTGCAGTCATAACAACTGGGTAGAATACCATAGCCAACTAGGGAGGAGGAAGAATAGATTATGGTGTGGATAGGATCCCTTGCAGTACAGCAGTGGCAAACCCTGCTCGGGATCTGGAATACAGAGGTAAATTATAATGCTTGGCAAATGTATGCACGGAGGTCCAAGTAGCCGCCTCAATAATGTCCTTGGTTGCCACTCCTCGTAAGAAGGCTGTGGTAGTGGCTGTTGCCCTTGTAGAATGAGGCCTTATGTTCTGTGGAATTGGTTTTCCATGAAAGGAGTAACAGAATCGTATGCAATTTCCTATCCATTTGGAGATTGTCTGTTTGGAAATCGCTTTTCCTTCCCTTCCTGTTGCATAGGCTACAAACAGCTGGTCAGTTTTTCTGTTACTTTTGTTCTGTCCAGGTAGTAGCGTAGCTGTCTATGTACATCCAAGGTATGCAGCATTCTTTCCCCTCTGTTTTGTGGGTTTGGGAAGAAGGTAGGTAGGTGGATTGCCTGGTTTAAAGACACTCTGGATACCACCTTAGGCATAAATGAAGGATTAGTCCTCATGGACACTCTATCTTGGTGGAAGATTAGGAAGGGTTGTACTGCCATTAGGTCCTGAAGTTCAGAAACCCTTCTTGCTGAGGTTATTGCCAGTAGGAAAGCAGTTTTCCACGATAGATGCTGCAGGTCTGCTGTTGCTGCTGGTTCAAAAGGTGCAGTGTCAACTTTTCCAGCACAAAGTTCAAATCCCAAGCTGGCAATGGTGGTTTCCTAGGAGGTTTTACATTCTTGATCCCTCTGAGGAACTGCCTGAGTAAAGGATGTGAAAAGACAGGTGGATCAAAGCTGTATTCTGCTGAAATAGCTGATGCATGTATCTTGATGGAGGAATAGGACAGGCCTGTATGTAGAAGCTCTGCCAAATACTCCAGAATGTTAGCAATGTCTATATTGGACACATCTTTTCCTCTTTCAGCACTCCAAATGACAAACCTTTTCCATTTTCCTGCATAGTTCCTTCTTGTTGAAGGTCTGCGGGCTTCAAGGATAATGTCTTTAACCCTTTGGGAAAGCTCTGGATTAGTTGCTGCTATGTGATGTTCCATGCAGTCAGTTGCAAAGTTTTTAGGTTTGGATGCATGATGCTGTAGTTGTTCTGGGTTAACATCAAAGGCATCAGGGTATTGGCCATATTTTGTCCCGAGACATGCTCCTCAGCAATGGGTACCAGTGTTGTCTTGGCCAGTTTGGAGCTATCAGGGTTATCCTTGGACGCTCCTCCTTGATTTTTAGTAATACCTTGTGTATCAAGGGAAGAGGTGGGAATGCATATGCTGTCAGACCTTTCCAGCTGAAGGAGAGCGAGTCCACTTTCCATGCAAGTGGGTGGAACGCCCTTGGGCAGAATTTTTGAGCTGGTGATTGAGAGGGAGAATAGATCTATCTGTGGCATTCCCCATTTCTTTGAGATGGCCTTGAAGATGTCCGGGTGTAGCATCCATTCGTGAGCATCCGAGGTGGTTCTGCTTAACATGTCTGCTAGAGTATTCTCCTTTCCTGGTACGAACATTGCCTGTAACTGGATGTTGTAGCTGAGCGCCAGGTTCCAAAGGTCCAAAGTCATTCTGCATAGGGGGTATGAATGAGTGCCTCCCTGTTTGTAGATGTACCACATGACTGTGGTGTTGTCTGTCCTTATCATCAAATGTCCTGCTTTGAGGAATGGTCTGAATTTTTGGATTGCCAGCTTTACTGCCAGCATTTCTTTTAGGTTGATGTGCAAATGGAGCTGGTCCTGTGTCCACAATCCTTGTATGCATTTATCCAGCATTTGAGCCCCCATCCTAGGTCTGAGGCGCCTGTTGTGATGGTTTGGCTTGCTTGATAGTTGTGAAAGGGTAGGCCTGGATTTGACTGGCATGCTTGAGCCCACCATAGGAACTCCTGTTTTAGGCATGGGATTAGAGGAATTTCTGCTTCTAGGCTGTGCCTGTGTTGGGACCATAAATTCTTTAGGTACCACTGTAGTTTTCTCATATGTAGTCTGGCATGTGGAACCAAGATTATGCAGGATGCCATGAAGCCCAAGGCCTGTAGAACTTTTCTTGCTGTTAGCTTGTTCTGTTTTGTTAGTGCCAAGAAGTAAAGAGGGAGTTCTTTTTGTTTTTCTGCAGTTAGGAATGCCATTTGTTTTACTGTGTCCAATTCCGCGCCCAAGAATGTCCTTGTTTGGGAAGGTATCAGCCTTGACTTTTGTAAATTGACTGTGTATCCCAGTGCTTGTAGCAAGTAAATGACCCTTTGTAAATCTGTTGTCAGCTTGCTTTTGTTGTCCCCCTGTAGCAGACAGTCGTCCAGGTATGGATAAATTTGGATTCCCTGTAGTCTGCAGTGAGCGATTACTGATGCCAGGCATTTTGTGAATACTCTGGGCGCAGTAGATAAGCCAAAGGGCAATGCTGAGAATTGATAGTGCTCTAATCCTGCAAGAAATCTGAGGTATCTTCTGCAAATTGGTCGTATGGGGACGTGCAGGTATGCCTCCTTGAGATCTAGAGTTACCAGCCAGCACTCCTTGCCCAGCATGGGAAGAAGTTGCTGGAGGGTCAGCATTTTGAATTTTGGGACAATGATGTATGTATTTAAGGTGGACAGGTCGAGAATAGGTCTCCAGCTTTTTTCCTTTCTTGGAACTAGGAATAGTCTGGAGTAGAATCCTTTGCCTTGTTCTGTTATTGGCACTTTTTCCACAGCTCTCATCTTTGTTAGTTGCATTATCTGCTGTAGAGCTTCTGTTTTTTGATTTGGAGGCAGGTTTGGCATTCCTCTTTTGACTGGTAAAGTGTGGAAGTGGAACCAGTATCCTTGGTCTATGGTTTGCAGAATCCACTTATCTTTTGTGATATAATGCCAGTTTTTCGAAAATAAGGTTAATTTTCCGCCTAATGGTGCTGCTATTTGTTCCCTGGTAGGCGGAGTTAGAATCAAGTCACTGTGCTGTTGTAGTGGCAGTGGCTGTGTCTGTGCCTCTGTTATTACCTTGCCACTGTCGTCCTCTGTAGGCACCCCACCTGGATTGATTTCTGCCTCTGGGACGTCTATTCCTGCCCCTTTGGGATCTTGTGGAGTCAGGAAAGGACCAATTTTTGGCAGGCCAGTTCCTGCTAAACCTTGGGGGTTGAACCTGCAAGAAATCTTTAACTGTTTGTACAGATTTTGCCTTTTCTTCCATTTTCTTCATTACCTGCTGGGCAGGTGTACCAAACAAACTGGCCTTATCCATAGGTGCATCTAATAACTTAGCTTTAACATGATCCGGTAAGACCTGTTCCTTCAGCCATGCATGTCTTCTTATCACTGTGCCAGTCATGGCTGATCTAAATGAAGCCTCCAGTGCATCATAGCCACATTTTAAGGAATGGTTACTAACCTGTTGTATGTTATTTACCATTTCTAATATATATTTCTTATCTATAGAGTCATCAGAGGATAGCTTTTTAGTTAACTGATCAAGCATAAACTCTTGGTATTGTATCATGTGAAACTGACAATTTAAAGCTCTAGCTGAGAGAGTAGCAGAGGTGTAAACCTTTTGCCCCATCTGTCTAAAGACCTGGCTTCCCTTTGAGAAGGAATAGGGTTTTGCTGTGGTCGAGGCTGCTGCCTTAGGCCCCTGGGATATGGTTTCGGGTCTGCAAGTGGGGCCTTGTATAAGTGGTGATGAGTGTCTGGAACCCTGTAAAATCTGTCTGGTTTGACAGGGGCTGGAGGTAAGGAATCTGGTGCAGTGCAGACATCATTAAATGCATCGCCCACAACAGAGAGGACAGGAGGTATAGCTAAAGGCCTGTGTTGTGGTAGGTGCAGAAAAGTCCTAAGTCTTTTCTGGAATCTGAGAAATCCTGTTCCTGCCATTGGAATTGTTCTCGCATGGCATGTAAGGTTTCCCCAAAGGAGAATTCTTCTGGTGGAGAAGCAGCTGGAATGGATTCTTCAGCATCTGAGTCTTCATAATTGGAGAAATGAGCCTCTGGCTGGTCTGTAATATCAGAGTCCTCCGCGGAATCATCAGAGGACACAGGCTCGGGGCTCTGCTCTAGGTCTCTTTCTGGGGCTGAGAGGCCCTGTCTGGGTGAGATTGAGATCCCCTAATTAAGGATATTAAATCCTCTGCCAGAGTAAGCATTTGTGAACTAGAAGTGGGCCTAGTGGAGGGGGGCTTAACAGGCACTGATTTAGTAGATTTGGCTGCTTTAGCCCTGGCAAAGGCCTTAATAGACATGGCTGCAGGAGGCCTAGCAGCACCACGTGCTGGGGTAGAGACATCCAAAGGGATGGTGTCTGATAAGTCACTAGTAACCACTGTAGGTAAGATTTCTGAGGCCGTTTCAAGTAAGGTAGCAGGAGCCTCAGTAGTAGTCATTGATTCAGCTGTGCTTTGATCAGTTTTCTCGGTTTCGGCCGAAACCGAGACACTTGCGTTTGCTTAACCATGGTTTCGGCCGAAACCGCGGACCGCGAGTGTCGGTCTTTTTCTTTGCGTTTAACAATCTGGGTAGTCGGAGGATCCGACGGCATAATGTACGCAAAATCTGAGCCGAAAAACTGTTCAGCAAACTCCGACCGACGCCTAAGCGTTCGTCGGTTGAATGAGGCACAGGCTGAACAGGCTGCTACCCCGTGGTCTGGGCCTAAACAAGGCAAACAGTAAGAGTGGAAATCTTTATGAGGTATTTGTTTCCCACAAGTTAAACAGTTATTGACTTTTTCTGACATCGGCTGAGGCAGGAAAGAGTCCCCAACGGGGTACTTAGCTTTTAGAAGTCTTCGAAGTAGTATTCGGAAGTAGTAATCTCTGGATCTGACCGACCGGCACTTGCGAACAGCTTCTGCTTCGGGCGCCACGCGGCAAGAAAGACTGAGGAAAATGGCGTCGGCTGATGCCTTTATACCCGAAGACCAACAGAGATGACGTCGGGTGAAGTGCGACATCAGCCGAAGCCGGACCCGGACTTTGGAATCCGGCCGACCGAAGGGCTGCCTGACGACAGGACAACCCAGTTGTTATGACTGCAGATGCATCCATGAAGGACATCAGGAAACTGGCATGAGGGGTACTGCTGAAGTACAGCTGCCAACAGATGACATACCACTGCCAGCATCTCTGTAGACTGCAACTTACCTGCTTGAGCCAAAATAAGACGGAATTCAGCATTAGGGATTTTTCTCTGGGAAGAAATCTACACGCCCAGTAAAGCTACTAGGAATACCTTCCTTCTCCCCAGTCAAAGGCTGCATTTGGAAATGTTCACGCTAAGTCCTAGGTGGGACAGTGTGGACTTTGTGGTGGCTACTGCCCCGTAATGCCTTACACTTAGGGTTTCAGTCTGATCCATGTGTACCTCCACAACATTATCCCTGTCACTACCACTCTGCTGCTGGTGTTCGGCAGTGTGCTTACCAACTATGAAAACTACTTTGGCAACCTCAGAAATTCTAGATGTCGTGAAGTATATCCCAGATTTCTTTTCAGGACTTCTCCTGGGTCCTGGAGTATGTTCATCTGGCCATTTCATGCCATGAATGCTCAGGTGGCTGAGATATGCATCTTCTTACCAAACCTCCTCCTCCTGAGGGGAATCTGAAGTAATGGTTTCTTAACTGTCTGCAGCATAAAAGCCATGGAAGAGACAGCACCACAAGAATATTTAAATCCTCTCTTCTTTTGTGGGTCTAAATCTGATCAGTCAGGTAGGATGTCCTATTCATTCTGTGGCATGGAATACCCAACAAAGAAACTTGCATCACACAGCATAGTCCTCTGCAACATATTCCTCTGCAGATTTCCTACAGTCAAACAGCAAGTGTGGCAGCAGAAGGCTTGTGACACCAGAGGAGGAGGGCATAGATCCTGCTGGAGAACAGAATAACTCAGTGGTGCCTGTAAGGGGAACCTACTGAACAGTTCCTTAGAGAATCACCCATCACAATCATAGATGTAGTGCTTCTTTCTGGAACACAAGAGGAGCTGTCATCACCCAAATAGTGGAAATGTCTTTGCACAGGCATCTGGAAACAAGCTTCAGCCCAGATATCAACAAAAAATCCCAAGAACCATAAAAACAAGTGAGGCTGTGGCTACAGAAAAGGATCCACTTTCTTCCTCCCAGGGGATAAACTCAATGGTTGGGTCAAGACGGGAATGAGGTTGATGGTCTGGTCAACATGGATGAAGAGTTTTCTCTAGATGTGCCTTTGGCTATAGTGGAACAAGGATGTTCAATTTTACATTCGGCAGAAACAGGCCTCTGCTAAGCTAGCAGGGTCATCTCAGTCTCTCATTCCTACCCTACAGTCTCTGAAACCTACAAGGCAGAATTCATAAAGATTACCTGAGGTAAGAACCACAGGAACTCTTCCACTGGTCTTCACAAGAAGCACACACCAACATAACAGAATTCAAGAAGTCTAGCTGTTATAACCCACCCTTGCAACGTAACATCAGCATGCATGAGTCATTATGTGAAAAAAAGAAGTTATGTACTCACCATAATGTTACATCTGTGTTGTCGGCCTTCGTTCATTCTTGACAGTTGGGATACAGTTCCGATCCCCTGAACCAGTTTGGCCTTTATACAGCTCGTGCCAGCCAAAAAATCCTTGAGCCAAATCTCTACCCACAATGCCCTTCTCTGTATTATCGCAGACCGAGTTTGCAGACTATAGCAAGAAGATGGTGATAGAAATTGTGAGAAGAAGCCATGGCCAAGGTAAAAACCCTAATGAAAGCCCAGAACAAGGGTATAATCCTCCAAGAACTCTAATGGAGGGGGAAAGTGGGTGGGATGTCAAGAACGAATGAAGATAGACAACACAGATGGAACTTTATGGGACATAACTTCTTTATCTGATGTTGTCAATCTTCGTTAATTCTTGACAGTTGGGCCAGAGTCGCCAGCTACTTTATTCCCTGGGTGGCCTTATGGAAGGATATTACTGAGAACCATAGAGCCTAAACATGCTCATCCCCTGGAGACCATATCTAATTTGTAATGAGCGATAAGAGTATGAGGCATAGCCCAAGTTGTGGCTGCACATAGTTCATCTAGCAGAAGCTTTGGAATGTAAAACAGCGGCTGCAGTAATGGATCTGGTTGAATGTGCTCTTACAGGAACAGATAATATTTGTTTATTATGTTCATAAATGAAAGTAACACAATCTCTTAACCATTTGGACAGAGTCACTTTAGATACAGATTTTCCTATCTTTGGTCCTGAAAAAGAAAAACAATAGGTCTGATGCACTGCGATCTTTAGTCCTGTCAAGATAAAACCTCAGTTGTCTATGAATGTCTAATAAATGTAAATATTTGCCTTTGTTAGAGAAATTGGGCAAGAAAACTGGTAACTGAAGGGATTGATTAACGTCCGACTCAGACATCACCTTTGGAAGAAATGAAGGGCTAGTCCTCAATGACAACCTGTCTTTATGAAAAATTATGTATGGTGGTTTCGCATAAAGTGCCTGAAATTCGGAGACTCTCCTGGCGGAAGTGATGGACATTATAAAAAGAGTTTTCCAAGAAAGAAATCTGAGATGGCAAGTGGCACCTAGTTCAAATGGAGGTAGTAAGTATTGCAAAATGAAGGTAAGATCCCACGTAGGTAACAGAGCATTGAACGGAGGCTTGATACGTAAAACTCGTTTGAGAAACACTTTGCATAGACTACGAGAAATTATAAAAGATGGTCATCATTATCTACTGTGAAAATTAGAGATGGCTGCTAAATGAAGTCTAATGGTGGAGGCTAGGAATTCCAAAACTTTTTCAACTGGAGCCCAGAATGGGTCTAAATTGTTTTCAAAGGCCCAAAAAGAAAATCTTCTCCATTTACTGAAATAAAGTTTCCCGGTGGAAGGTCTATGGGAAGCCAGAAGAATTTTTAAGACAGGGGAAGTAATATTATTCTGCCTGGCGACTAACGGAATTGGAGGAACCAAGTTATGAACTTGAGGGACTGAAGATCGGGATGTAGCAGCCCTTGCAGGTGGGAAAGCAGGTCCAAAAGTGTGTTCAAAATCCATGGTTTGTGAACCAAGCGAGGCCAGAGAAAGGGGAACCAAACTTGCCTGTGACAGAGAGGGGCAATGAGGATCACCTTGGCTCACAACCTTTGAGCTTTCTTCAGGAAGATGGGAATGAGGGGAAAGGAGAAGGGGGGGCATAAAGGAGACCCAAGGGCCAATCGAGAAGGACAGCATCCCTCAGGGACAATCCCTGTGGAGGGATTAGGGAAAGTATGTGCTAAACTTGCTGTTCATTGGGGAGGCAAATAGGTCGCAACAAGGCTCACCCCAGCTGCAAAATATTTAATTTGCCACTTTGGGATTTACAAACAACTCATGAGGCAGCAGAATGTGTCTGCTCAACTTGTCTGCTATCACACTGGAGCTCCCCAGGATGTGCATTGCCACAAGAAAACGGCTGGAGGATATCACCCATTGCCAAACTCAGAGAGCTTCCTGGCAGAGGTGGTAGGACTTGGTTCCACCCCCACTTTGTTGATGTACCAGACTACTGACATGTCTGACTGGATCACAACTGCTCCCAGAGGAACAGCATCTTGAAAGGCTTGCAAAGATAGGAGCACTGCTCATTTCCAGGACATTGATGTGCAAGTTGGCCTCTTGAGGAGATCAAGTGTCTTGGTCTCCTCAAGAAGAGACCAAGTGTCTTGGACTGTCTTTCTCAGATAATGTCCCCCTAACCCCATTTGGGAGGCATCTGTGGTCACTATGGCCTTGGGCTGAGGGGGAACAAATGGACGGCTCATTAGGATTTCTTCCGACTATATCCACCAATCAGAAATCTGTTTTTGCAATGGTCCTTTATCAGGGTCCGTTGATTCACTGGATGTGAAAGAATGGACCATTGTGAGGCTAAGAGCCATTGAAGTACCCTTATGTGAAACCTTGCCAGTGGGACCAGAGTGATAGCTACTGCCATGGATCCTAGGGCTTGAAGAATTAGAAGAGTAGGCACCTTGTTTTTTGGTAAAACGGACTGAACGTGCGACCTTATCTTTTGGAGTCTGTGAAAGGATAGAGAAGCTATGCATGAAACTGAGTTGAGTCAGGCTCCTATGTACTCTAGGTCTTGAGTAGGGAATAGCTGAGACTTTTCATAGTAGACTGTAATCACCAGGATACTGAAAAGGCGTATGATGAAATCTATGGATTAAATCAGTAGATGTCTAATCAGGGTGGTGAGGAGCCAGTTGCCTAGATAATTAAACACCCAGAATATGTATAACCTCACGTGAGCCATGACAGCCACCATTCATTCACTCTGGGGGCTGTGGTGAGACTAAAGGGCAGCGCTATGAACTGGTTATGACTGGCCACCAGCCAAAAGTGGAGAAACCTTCTCAAGCTCTTGTCCATAGAAAGGAAGAACAGAGTGAACCATGACCATCTGGAATTTTGTCTGCTGAACAAAGTTGTTCAAAAGGCTGAGGTCCAATATCGGCCTCCAGCACCCCGTCTTTTTGGCACCAAAAAGAACCTTTGAGTAAAAGCGGATACTATCTGGTCTGGTGGGACATCTTAGATGACTTTTTTTGTAGCAGCTTTTGGATTTCTTTGGCAGCTTGATCCCTCTGATGGGGGGGGGGGGGCGTCAGGGATTTTTCTTAGAGAATGTGGAAGTACGAAAGGGATGTGAGCCTCTGGTAATGATTTCTGCACCTAAGTATCGGAGGTTATTTGTCATTAGGCTAATAAGTGCAGTGAGTCTTCACCGACTGCTTCCAGAGGTAAGCAATCAGGCCGCCCTTCAGGAGCACTGGTAGGGCTGTCCAGAGGAGGAGTCTCTGGACCCCTGGTTTCACGGGCCGCCTTGCCACAGGGTCAGTGTATTCCATCTGAGCACCACCCCCCTGCCCTGAGAGGAGGCACCACCACGTGTGTCCTGGAATGTCCCCTGTGACTTTTTGAACCACATTTTTCCAGTCCTGACTCCGGGAAAAGGATTGTTGAGGAGTAGAAAAACGAATGCCCACAGCAAACAGGGTCTTACCATCCTTTTCACACCTGGCTAATGTGTCCTTTACTTTGGGGCCAAACAAGGATGATCCATCAAATGGAGCTCTGACAAAGGAAGACGTTAAGGGCTCCACAAAAATCACACAAGCGCATCCAGGTGTGATGCCTAATGGCAACACCGGAACCTGCTGCCCTGGTCGTACCTTCGGCTGCATGTATGGTAAGCCACATGGACGAGTTCGATATAGACACCAGGGTGGCTAGCTGTGAGGCACCTTTATCTTATACCTCATTAGACACAACTCCAGCTAGAGTTTCTGATAATTCCCTGGTCATGTCTCTCTGGAGTCTAGTAAAGTGTGCCAGAAAGTTCAAAATCCTAAGGGAGAAGGTCGATGAAGCATAGACATGCTTTCCAAACCTGTCCACTGTCCTAGGCTCCCTGTTAGGTGGATGTAAAGAAGGACTCTCATCACCAAGTTCCCTTTTAGTGGCAGCCACCACTATTAAGGCATCTACTGTCAAACCATCAGCCCAATACTGGTGGTCCTCCAGTGGTGATGGTATCTTGTCAGGTCTCTGGGGAATAGGGTCTGTGGCGTCAGAAGCCTTCCAAGTCTGCTGCATGATTAACATGATGAGATTGTCAGCAGGTGGGGACACTCAGGAAGTAAATTGTCAGGCACTGAAGGCTTGCAAGTACATGGCTTCCCCAGAGGATGGGTCCAAAGGCTTGCAAGTACATGGTTTCCTCAGAGGATGCGTCTTGGGACTTCCAGTTACCCCCTCTGTTTTAGAATTTCCAGGATGTCTCCACAGGAGACACCTTCAGGGGGGTGACCAGGGGTAACCCTCCCCTTCATCGAAGTCCGTGTTCTCAATGACATATTCTTCAGGGGAATCGAGGTGCTTCCTCTTGCATGATTTCTTACGGGGCAGTTCCTCAGCGGGGATCTCAGCACAGGACTCCTAAGAAGAGGGGCCAAGTTCCTGGGCAACTTGAAGCCCCGGTGCTCACTGTGCTGTCGTAGGGATTTGTGACAACTCTGGCTTAGAGGAAATGGAAATGTGATGCTCCAAACAGGAAGAATCAGCTGACGCCCTGCAAAGGTTAAGACTCTCTCCATGACCTGGAAGGCAGTGCCTCCCGAAGAGGAGTGGGAGCCCAGAACTGAGAAAGACCACCTTGGAACAGAGGTCATACTCTGCTCTGAGAGCCCACACCCTGAAACCAGAGCTGGGGAAGGACTCACAACCAATGAAGTTCCAGGAGCCGAGGCTGGCACTGTACAAAAAACAGGTGCCTGACAGAGACTGACAGAGAGGTCACAGCCGCGCGAGTCTGTCAGCTCCACAGCAGGAACCAAAAAAGTCAGGGCAACTTCTGGTGCTGTGGTGGAAATACCAAACGGCACTAAAACAGCTGGGACCAGGGAGATCAAAGTGCTGGGCTCCAAAACTCTGGTAAAAGTCAGACAAGAAACAGTAAGAGTCCTGGGAGAGGAGGTCCCAAGTCCAGGTAGGAAAGGGGCATGAAAAGGGGCAGGAATTTCTCTGGCCACCAACGGTTGGTCCACCAACCTCACGACATCCAATTTAGAGAGACTCCTGGAGGAAAGAACTGAAAAGACCAAGGGAGACTATGTTCTAGAAAGGAGCTAGGCAGCTGGCCCATGAAAGGGTCTATAGAGGGAGAATATCTTGCCCTGGGTGGGTCTTGGTCTAATTCCGGTACTGAGGGGAATGAGCAGAGACTGCTGAGGTGCAGAGGGGGTGAAACATGATGCTGTGGCGAGGGCGAGGTAGGCACAGAGACGGAAACTAAAGAAGCTGGAACAGACTCCAGTGCCAACGGCACCATGGAAGTGAACGATACTGAGAGAAGAACAACTTGAAGTTTTGGAACCTTGGCAGTCAGTTCTGAAATGGTCGGAACCGAAGCCTTATTGTTGAGGGCCACCGGCACCAATGGGGATGCCGGTACCGACAGACTTCACTTTTTAGGCATATCATTGGAAGCAGAGTTGGCCTTGGACAAGGCTTCACTAAATGGGAATTTGAGTAACCCCTTTAGTATGAGCTTGTTCTAATGCTCAACTAAAGTCCTCTGACTGAAGCTATTGCATAAGACACAGTAAATTTCTAAGTGAGGAGCTCCTAAACAACAGACACAGAAAAGATACTAGTCGGAAATGGGCATCTTTCTTCCACAGTCCTGGCATTGTTTGAATCCAGATGTGCCTTTAGGTGGTTCTTCCGCCATGCTGAAAAAGCAAGAACACTACCACAAAATCACTCACACAACAGAAGGAAAAAACAGGAAATCTACCAGCACTGGTAAAAAGATTACTGGAAAGGTAAAAGATAAGTTAAAGTCAAAAGAACTAACAATGGTAGAAAAGACTACCAGGGTGGTATACAGAGGAAAGGAATACAAACAATGGTATTGAAGAGAAAGCACCTACAGGTTAAGGAGGAGGAGGGGGGAACGAAGGACAACGTACAGGGTAGAGCTACTCGCACAACACTCACAAATCACGAAAAAATATGTATGACTAAGAATATAAGAAAAATGAAGACCCTTAGCTGAGAGCAAAGGCCGACATGTCTTGCTGACAGAGCAGCAAATGAGATTGGAGGTAATAGAGAGAGGGGCACTGTGGGTAGAGACTTGGCTCGAGAGTTTTTTGGCTGGCATGAGCTGTAGAAAGGCCGAGCTGGTTCTGAGGATTGGAACTGCATCCCAACTGTCAAGAATTAATGAAGACTGACATCAGATCAGATGACAGAAAATTTTGCAGTACAAAACATAAGGACATCTTGCTGAATTTGCCTTCAGTTCAACATGTGTCCCTTTTTGATAATCTACAAATAGATACATCAGACTGAAGAAACCAGACAAAACTGGAGGACTGGTGATTATGAATTCATTAGATTACAGTACAGCAAAAATGCTCTGCATGCTGAATGACAACAGTTTTTACTCCAATGTATCCAAGAATGAAATGGGTAAAGTTTGTCAATACTAATTTCATTCTTAAAAATTTACTGTTACAACAAATAATCGTGCATTATCCACACCAGTTTTTACATGTTGTTTAAGCCAGTTGTGCCTGCAATATTTGAGATTCTTAAGATCCATACCACTCTGAAAGATCCACCGCTACGGCTCATAGTCTTTGTGAGTGGTTCCATTTCCAAACTACTTGATATTTTTCTTGATCATAAACTTATGAATATTTTGGGCAAACTACCTCATACAGTAAAGGACTCATGACATTTTTTGGCATCCCTTTTCAAGATGGGAAACTAACAATTTGTTAGCAACAGCTGACATAGGCTCATAGGAGGTTACTAAGCTAATGACCCTGGGGCCCTTACAAGCCTAGCCAAGAGTTTATACCCAAAACAGAACCTCAGTCTGCATCTGTCAACCCTGTCATAAGGACAAAGGTGGAGCTCCCTGGGACAAATGTGTGGTTTCCCATCCACTCATCAAGGTTGCGCTTGAAGAGGGTCAGCGAGGTACTCTGTTCGACATGTATGGGAAATCTATTCCAGAGACGGGGCAGCCTCTGGGAGACAAACATGTCTCTCCATCAGGTTTTGTTGAAGTCGCATATCAGATTTAGGCCTATTGAGCGGGTAATGCGCAATGAGTTAACTCTTATGGATATGGAGCATCTCTAGTAGGGCAGGGTCCAATATTGCCTTGTAGGCGGGACACAGATCACCTCTAAGCAATCTGTATGATACCAAGTAAAGTGATAGTGACTTGAGCCTGTCCACACAGGACAGGTGTTGGAGGCCATGGATTCTCTTTGTGAGGTAAATCTGTGGCCTTTCTAGTTGGTGCATATGTTTGGAGAGGTACATACCAAAAACGGGGCATTATACTCCATTATAGGTCTAATGAGGGAGGAGTACAGAGAGGTAATAACCTCCCTTTTTCTGGATGCAAACCCTTTACATATGAGATGAACCAGGTAAAAGGCTTTTCTGACCACTGCTGCCACATGATGGTCAAATCTGAGATTGTTGTCAACCAGAGTACCCTGGTCTCTCACCATGGGTTGTGTGCTTAGGGAGTTGCCATTGATGTGGTAATCAGTAGGGAGCCATGTTTTTGCCGAATGGTATGATAATACATTTTGCGTTTAACTTAAGGCCATGACTTTAGCACCAGTTATCTGTAGCTGTGAGACCCTCTTGCAGTATGTTAACATCATTTGGGGAGTCAATGACAGCACCCAACTTAGTCATCCACAAACTTGGTCAGCTACAGGCTCTTTTGTCTTTGCCTGGACCTCTGAGAAGAAGATGCAAAACAGTAGGGGTCCCAGGACAGGTCTCTGGGGAACACCACTAGTGACAGGTCTGCTGTTGCAGGTGGTGGTGCTTATTTTGACCTTGTGGGTCCTCTCTGTGAGCCAGTTGGCCACCCATCTAAGTTTGTACAGTTATTCCTCACCATGCAGGGATGGAATGGTCAACGTGTTCTGTGCTTAAACATACAGCATTAAATACAACAGCTGTCAGGCTTAAAGAAAGTTTTATGGACATAACATTGAAGAATAACTTAATCTTTTTCGAAGGTGAATATTTTTGGAAACACACTAGTGTGGCAATGGGTGCAGCAGCAGCACTCATTTATACCAACGTAGTGCTTACACACTGGGAAAAGGAATGCATTAACTGTTCATTTAAAGCCATAATCATATTGTATCTCAGATATCAAGATAATATTTTCATTTTATGGTAAGGCACTACCACTGAATTGGAATGTTTTTATTATTTATTTATTAATTTATTTAGAATACTTGGAACATACTACAAACTTTCTTAGGTTCTCCTAGCTTTCTTTGCCAAACAATATTCACTACTTGCATGTGCTGATCTCAAAAGACAATGGGCCCCGACTCCAAAAGACTTGCGCTCAATACAAGTGACCACTCACACTGAGAGCAGGTCTTTTGGACTCTGGTCCATGTAGCATGGCTATTTCATAGGGTCATAGATTAGTACTAGGCTAACTCACCATGTAGGCTATTAAAAGCCTAGCCAATTACCCCATGTCAGAATCAAACCTTGCACCTTGTGTCTATAAGGTTAACACTTTAACCATTATGCCAACCTCCCACCCCACCTGACAGAAGTAAGCATGCTACTTAAAACTACCTGCTCTAGGTGAGGCTCGAACTCACAACCTTGGCATTGCTTAGTACTACTTTATAAGTACCATGCGCTAACCAATTGTGCCACTGGAGCTAGCCTTGCACAAAAGTAAGTCACTTACACTGAAAGTAGGTCTTTTGGAATCAGGGCAGACTTGCACTCACACCAACTCTTTTGGAATCTGGTCCAATTTGTCCCACTGTTTTCAGACTTCCTTGCATTGCAAGTCAAACTTTTCTAACATTTACCTCCACTACACCAGCTGCCATCCTTTTCACCAGAAGCACAGTCTTGTCAAAGTACAAATAAGACTGACCAGGACTAGTTCCTCAAAAAGTGTACTTTTAAAAGAAATATCTGTTCATGTGACATGTCTATCACACAGTAAAAGTTAAACTTGTTAATGATATGGCAACTGACCTTATTAGTGGTAGAAGTCTAGTTTACAAACCCACCCTGAAAGACTTGGTGTTTACTATAAAGAAACACTGCTGTGTTGAAGTTAGCACCTCTGACTCTTTCATTTCATCTTTTTCAGTGGATGCAGGATACATCTTTAAAGGTGTAAGATCCAACAGGGGAAAAGCTATGCTCTTGAAGCTTATGCAAACCATAGGTGTTGAATCAAAAGCTGTTTTTAGAAGAGCACGTAATATTAAGACTATAACAGAGTTCATTAGATATTTCTATCACTCACAATGGAAAAAATCTCCAAATGTGGGATGTGCTGACAATGTAGGTATATTTAGACACAATAAATATCTCAGTTAAAAATTATCAGAGGACAGTCCCTTGCACTGACAGATGCAACTGCAACACCAGAGAGTACTAGTATATACAGCACAATGTCTTTCCTGCAATGCATACTATGTTGGGAAAATAGAGAGTTCACTTAAATGAAGGATTTATGAGCATGTTGCAGGTATTACGAAGTGAAAGGTGAACAGTACACTAAGCATTCTTTCATTTGCCTAAACTACAAGAAATGTGTGGTTTCCGTTATTAGCAAAATTAATAACTCAAAGGGGAGAGCCCAGGAAACGCAAACTTGAATGAGAAGAACTCTTGCGGCAATTTAAATTTAAACACTGCAAAGTTTCCAGGAATCAATGACAATGTTTCCATATAACCAGTTTTGAAACTGAACTCTAAGTAAAATTAAATATAGACAGATGTATGTGTATACTATGGTAAACGCACAATAGCATTAAAGTGTTTTATCACTTTAAGATTTTGTGCATACCTATTTAACTTGTTGATTTTAACTGGCTAATGCTGATCACATGACAACCTTAATTTTTAAAGCAAGATTGAGAATGCTTTTAAAAATTTTGATAAAGTCCATTTCTTGCTCTAGGATGAAAATGCTCAACTGTTTCTGGAATAAAACACACTTTCTTGTTAAGACAAATAGAGGAGTTCCTTTGGATTTTAGACATTTCTTTTGTCGTTCAGTATCTTGGCTATAGATCTTTTTGTATTCAGAGTCAGCCCTGACATGCTGCTTTTCTGGAAGACATTCACCAATGCTTTGGGCTGTCTTGTCAGCCATGCTACAGGATACTTGGGCAGTTTGGGGAACAGGCGTATGCTACTTAGCCATGTGCTCGCTCTCTCTCATTGAACTGCATCTGGGAAGGAATCTACATGCAAACAATTCATAGAATCGCTCAGCCATGTAGAGCAGCACAGCTGTTCCTTGCTCGTAGTGATAGCCAAAATACAGTGCTCATTCATCAAGGTAGAGTTAAGTACTGGGAAGTTTAATGTAAGGTAGCGTTAAGAGGTATGTGCAAGAGTATATGCATGGGGATTAGTGAGCATCTGCCTGGCAGGTAACTGGGGGTAAATAGTGAAGGGTTACACTGGGTGGAGGGGTGTGCATGTATGAATGGTTAAAGTGTGTGAATGAATGCTATTAAGCATGGAGGATGCTATTTTGTGTGTGTGCATGTTTGTGTGGGTGGGTTGCAGTGGTTGTTATACTTCCACATACCCCTAGACTAACAAGCCAAGCCTACAAGTAGGTGGGGGTGATATTAAACATCAGGGATAATGTTCTTCTTCCTTAATGACACAAGCAGTACAGGGATCCAGGAGAGGAGTTGGGGTAGCACTAGACACCAGGTGTACTTAATATATCGTGCCTTACAGGCACAAATGTGAAATATATTGTGCAGGGGAACCACGCTGAGGATATTAACCCTCTGTGCCACCACCAATAGACAGACATATATATATATATATATATATATATATATATACACATATACATATATACATACACATATACATATATATATATATATATATATATATATATATATATATATATATATATACACATATATATATATATATATATATATATATATATATATATATATACACATATATATATACATACATATATATATATATATATATATATATATATATATATATATATATATATATATATATATATATACACACACATACACACATACACATATACATACACATATACATATACATATACATACATATACATATATATATATATATATATATATATATATACATATATACACACACATACTCCACAACCATTCCAGCACTCAAAAAGTAATGAAATCCTCAACCAGCAGAAATTTTCGACTGTTTATTGGCAAACCTGCCCACAAAATACACAGACCGGTGGCCGGTTTCGCTCGCAGCGTCTTCAGTGTGCAAAATATCCTTGCAAGGACCCGGATTTTATACGCAAGTTGCTCATGCCTACGTATATTTAAAGAGGCAGCAACTATTCATGACCTAATGTTATTATTCCTTATGGACAACAAATACTGTGCTTGAATATAAGATAAAAAATAATGATAATAATAAACTACCCTATCACATAAACCTTTATTTAGTGTAGATAAAAACTAATGCAACTATAATCCATACTCATGTTAGTGGTGAACCTTTACCAATGCTCAACCCCTGACCCTATATATAATGAAAAGCTATAAACATATTACCTCAATTTAAGTAAATAAATGGCCATAAAGACCAATAAATTCCCACTGATTAACTATTAAAGGGTTACCAATGGTCATTTAAACTGGGCTTAAATAAAGCCCCTAAGTTTACTATCCACCTTCTTTCTTTTTGTGTCAGGATAATGTGTTTCTTATGATCACTAATATTTGGTATGGCCACCATGTCTAATCCTATAAAAATAAAATGTGCAGATGCATGTATTAACTTGTGCTTGTATAAGGCGCGTCTAGTACGTTGACATTTAATATCACTTATATGTAGGGCAATTCTTTGTTTAAATGAACAAGAGGTTTGCCCCACATAAAAAGTACCACATTGACACAACGCCATATATACTAGCCATGTGCTATTACAAGTAGTAAGATAACGAATATCAAATACTCTTTTCGTTTTTACTGAGGTAAAAGACTTGGTTTTGGCCATCACTTTACAATGTTTACACATACCACAAAAAGTACTCCCCACAGTGACTGTGCTTGTAACTCTATTTGCTTCACCTTTCTTAAATGTAGAAAAATATTGCCCCAGATTTTTTCCTCTTCTGTATCCAAAATGGCATTCTCTATCTACAAACCTGGTAAAAAACACATCAGATTTTAAAATGTGCCAATGTTGAGCCAATATATTTTTAATATGGAATGTATTACTACCATATGTTGTTATAAATCTAATATATTGGCTTGTATCCCTAGGTTCTCTGTCCATTAATAACATGGTTCTATCCATTGGTGTTACTTCTGTATAAGCCTGTTGTATTTGTCTATTACTATATCCCCTTTTCTGAAATCTATGTTTGAGATCCTCTGCCTGTTTTTCATACTTGCTGTCTGAAGAGCAGATTTTTTTAGCTCTTTGAAATTGAGACTTGGGTATGTTTTGGATAGTGTGTGTGTGTGTGTGTGGGGGGGTGACAACTGCTGGCACAAAGAAATCCATTCTTGGAAAACTGTTTTCTGTACAAATCAGTATATACAGAACCATCATCAGCTTTACCAACTGTAACATCCAAGAATTGAACCTCATGGGTATGTATACCACCTGAAAAAATTATACCATATTTATTGGAATTAAGATATTCCACAAATAACTGCCAGTCTTGTTCAACTCCCCCCAACACTATCCAACAATCATCCAGATATCTCCTCAACATTACCAATTGGTCTTTGAAACAATCTGGCATCGTATATATATATATTGTACTTCTAAATAACCCATAAAGAGGTCAGCATATGTCGGAGCAAATGTAGCCCCCATAGCTGTACCCTTTACCTGTATATACCAAGCATTGTTAAATGTAAAAGTATTATGTTCCAAGACCAACTGGAGAACGTGGATCAAAAATTCCTGTTCTTGTATAGAAAACAGACCTGACTGAGACATCCAATAGTGTACCGCCTCAATGCCACCTGAATGTGGTATTGATGTGTACAATGACTGTACATCCAAAGTACCCAAATATTGTTTTTCTGTGACCTCTATGTCATCAATCAATGCCAAAAATTGTTGTGTATCTCGTATACGTGCTGTAACATATACCAACAACTTTTTCAACTTATACTCTAGATATTCAGAAAGGGGTTCTGTCAAAGATCTCCTGCCTGCCACTATTGGACGACCGGGTGGATTAACACTTTTGTGAACTTTAGGGACCATGTAAAAATATTGTGTGGTAGGATGTTCCACTTGTAACTGTCTTAATGTTTGCAGACTAATGATATGTTGTTGATAAGCTACTTCTAAATAAGCATCAATCTGCTGTTTATGTACCTTAATTGGGTCTTCTGCTAGGCTTGCATAAAATTCACTATTAGACAACTGCCTATTTGCCTCATGTAAATAATGCTCACGTTCCCAAATCACCACTGCACCTCCTTTATCTGCCCCAACTATAACTATATCAGAATTGTTGACTAAAGCAGTTAGGGTCTGTTTCTCTTGTGAGTTTAAATTTTGAAATCCAGTAATAAAAATATCAGATTGTTTCAGATGTAAATCCTTTAAAATAACCTGTTCAAATGTCTTAATGGTACTGTGGTATGGTGGCATAAATTGGGATTTCTTAAATTTAAAGCCTATAGGTTCCCCCATATTACTAGATGAATCATTGTGTGCATAGAAGTATTTTAAATTCAATTGTCTGCAAAAACTTTTGACATCATTAACTACGTCATAATGTGAAACAAAAAACGAAGGTATAAATCCAAGACCTTTATTTAACACACTGAATTCACTGGAGGAAAACTCATATCTGGTTAGATTAATGACCAAATTGTTAATATCATTGAAAGGCTCAATATCATGTCCATCTAAGTCTGTTGCAACAACATATGGTCTTGGAATCTCTGTTGCACCACCTCGTCCACGTCCACGATGTTTCCTCCCTGCCCTTCTAAAGGGGTTTTATATCTTTTATTAGCTGGTGATGATGCATCAGGTAAATCTCCCATTTCTGGTTCGGTATCTGTGTTGGACATACTAGATGAATATTCAGAGCCACTCATTGTTATATCTCTTTCTTAATATGGATTTAACCCTTTTTCTTTTGGGCCTAGGGACCTGTTTGTCATCAGTAAATCTCACACCCTTCTTCTGTTTTTTCCAAGTATACATAGTTGCTTGTTGAAAATCTACTACATCTCTGTGGTATTTCTGCATCTTCCTTTTAGCTAGCTCTTGGTTATATTTCTCAATATCAGCTAAATATTTAGCATGTAAATTGTTATAGTCCAAAGTGTTGATAAATTTCTGTGTATTATCAAAACACTGTTCAAGTTTGACTAATAAATCAGGCAGTTGGTTTTCATAGTATTCAACTAATAATTGTATGAACATACTCGAAGCTGTTGCTTGTATAGTTCTCCATTTTTTCATAAAACCAACATCGTTGTTCCCCAAGCCTGGTTCGACAAACACGCAAGCCCCTAGGTATTATCTTAGCAGACAAATAAGCTTTCAGCAATTTACAGTGCCATACACAAGAGCGTACTCGCTTAGATGCTTCCGTTAATGCCATAAAGCACTCCACCACTTCTGCTGGTTTATTAACAGAAACATTAGATGCTATGTTAGTGTTCTTAGCCCCTATAAAACAAGCACTGTCATCCTTATCCGCAGTTAGATTTTTAATGTAATTTAAAAAATCCGTACCTTGTGCCATATCAGAGCTGGTATAAATACAGTTACCACAGTCGAAAGTTCCGCTGTATAAATTCTATGATGTTAATAGGAAAATAATCCTCTAGAAACAATGTTCAAATATGTCCTACAAACGGTCCCCAGGCCCTCATAAATGTAGAAATCCTCGAGGGAAAGTTCCAGCACCTAAGCATACAGTCCCAAAAACGAAAAGGTGCGCGGAACCAAAAAATGGTGCACGGACTTCAGTATATACTCCACAACCATTCCAGCACTCAAAAAGTAATGAAATCCTCAACCAGCAGAAATTTTTGACTGTTTATTGGCAAACCTGCCCACAAAATACACAGACCGGTGGCCGGTTTCGCTCGCATTGTCTTCAGTATGCAAAATATCCTTGCAAGGACCCGGATTTTATACGCAAGTTGCTCATGCCTATGTATATTTAAAGAGGCAGCAACTATTCATGACCTAATGTTAGTATTCCTTATGGACAACAAATACTGTGCTTGAATATTAGTAGGCAAAACTTCAGAGGCCGATTCAACTAGGGTAGCAGGGGCCTCGGTAGTAGTCATGGATTCGGCTGAAGATTGACCCGTTTGCTCGGTTTCGGCCGAAACCGAGACACTCGGTTTGCTTAACAGTGGTTTCGGCTGAAACCGCGGACCGCGAGTGTCGGTCTTTTTCTTTGCGTTTCTTAACAATTTGAGAAGTCGGAGGATCCGACGGCATAATGTACGCAAAATCTGAGCCGAAAAACTGTTCAGCAAACTCCGACCGACGCCTAAGCGTTCGTCGGTTGAAGAAAGCACAGGCTAAACAGGCTGCTACGTCGTGGTCTGGGCCTAAACAAGGTAAGCAGTAAGAGTGGAAATCTTTATGAGGTATTTGTTTCCCACAAGTTAAACAGTTATTCACTTTTTCTGACATCGGCTGAGGCAAGAAAGAGTCCCCAACGGGTACTTAGCTTTTAGAAGTCTTCAAGTAGTATTCGGTAGTAGTAATCTCTGGATCTGACCGACCGGCACTTGCAAACAGCTTCTGCTTGGCGCCCACGCGGCAAGAAAGACTGAGGAAAATGGCGTCGGCTGATGCCTTTATACCCGAAGATCAGCAGAGATGACGTCGGGTGAAGTGCGACACCAGCCGAGGCCAGACCCAGACTTTGGAATCCGGCCGACCGAAGGGCTGCCTGACGACAGGACAACCCATTTGTAAGGACTGCAGATGCATCCTTGAAGGACATCAACAAAAACTAATGCAACTATAATCCATACTCATGTTAGTAGTGAACCTTTACCAATGCTCAACCCCTGACCCTATATATAATCAAAAACTATAAACATATTACCTCAATTTAAGTAAATAAATGGCAATAAAGACCAATAAATTCCCACTGATTAACTATTAAAGGGTTACCAATGGTCATTTAAACCGGGCTTAAATAAAGCCCCTAAATTTACTATCCACCTTCTTTCTTTTTGTGTCAGGATAATGTGTTTCTTATGATCACTAATATTTGGTATGGCCACCATGTCTAATCCTATAAAAATAAAATGTGCAGATGCATGTATTAACTTGTGCTTGTATAAGGCGCTTCTAGTACGTTGACATTTAATATCACTTATATGTAGGGCAATTCTTTGTTTAAATGAACAAGAAGTTTGCCCCACATAAAAAGCACCACATTGACACACTGCCATATATACTAGCCATGTGCTATTACAAGTAATAAGATGACGAATATCAAATACTCTTTTCGTATTTACTGAGGTAAAAGACTTGGTTTTGGCCATCACTTTACAATGTTTACACATACCACAAAAAGTACTCCCCACATTTATTTACTTAAATTGAGGTAATAGGTTTATAGTTTTTCATTATATATAGGGTCAGGGGTTGAGCATTGGTAAAGGTTCACCACTAACATGAGTATGGATTATAGTTGCATTAGTTTTTGTTGTTATCTACACTAAATAATGGTTTATGTGATAGGGTAGTTTATTATCATTATTTTTTATCTTATATTCAAGCACAGTATTTGTTGTCCATAAGGAATAATAACATTAGGTCATGAACAGTTGCTGCCTCTTTAAATATACGTAGGCATGAGCAACTTACGTATAAAATCCGGGTCCTTGCAAGGATATTTTGCACACTGAAGACGCTGCGAGCGAAACTGGCCACCGGTCTGTGTATTTTGTGGACAGGTTTGCCAATAAACAGTCGAAAATTTCTGCTGGTTGAGGATTTCATTACTTTTTGAGTGCTGGAATGGTTGTGGAGTATATACTGAAGTCCATGCACCATTTTTTGGTTCCGCGCACCTTTTCGTTTTTGGGACTAATATATATATATATATATATATATATATATATATATATATATATATACACATACACACACATATATATTAGTATGCACATAAGACAGAAAAAAACACGAGGAAAAGAGATTCGAACAGTGCATACCTGACATGTGAAATGTATGCATTAGCCCACTGCACCAACTGATAAGTTAGCGGAGCAAGTGGTTTTCTACAACACTCAGTATCTCGAGCATTATGCAATGCCTGCAACATGTCCTTTCA
The DNA here is from genome assembly GCF_019279795.1 of Protopterus annectens. Taxonomy (NCBI): domain Eukaryota; kingdom Metazoa; phylum Chordata; order Ceratodontiformes; family Protopteridae; genus Protopterus; species Protopterus annectens. Next base: position 1,063,426,568 of record NC_056746.1, on the reverse strand, counting down.
AATGAAGGGAAGGAATGGGAAATCTTAAGCATTCCTCGGCACCCTGTAAACCAAATGCCCCTAGCATGCTATTATGGACTGACTGCCATCATCCATGAATTACCTGGGTAAGGGAAAAGGAGACATTGTGAACATTCTGACAACAGGGACAGGCAAGGGGTACATGGTGTGTGTGTGTTTTATTGTGTGACTGTGCATGTGGGAGTGTAAAGTACATGTCCACTTACCATAAATGTAAATGTTAGAGTGTATTCACTGTTGCAGTCATTACATTTGGGTAATCTGCTGGCAGGTTGCCCTCAGTCAGCCTGATTAACAAAGTCTTGGGTCCTGCGTCTGTTGCTGTCCCTTCTTCCATGACGTCAGGTCATCAGGGGTATGAAACATGCAGCAGATGCCATTTTCATCAGTTTTTCTTGCCCCAGATGTTAGGTGGCCCCAAATGGGGAGCAATATATATATATATATATATATATATATATATATATATATATATATATATATATATATATGTGTGTGTATGTAATTTAGAACACAAAAAATATACCTCCAAATAAAAGCAAATACAGCAAAAAAGGCTTTTGAGCATAGTAACAGAAAGAAGAGGTATAAAAAGAGAAAAATAGGGGGCTGGCGGGTGGGTAACCAGGACTGCAACAGTGAATACACACGAACATCTACATTTATGGTAAATGTACACAACTGTACTATGTTCTTCGTGTTTCACTGTTGCAGTCATTACATTTGGGTAGAATCCCAAAGCTATGGTTACGGGGAATGGAATTATACAGCATTAGGAGCATCTATAACGCCCTGCAAGACAGCAGTAGCAAAGCCTGCTCTGGATTTAGAGGAGAGGTAAATGGTAATGTTTGAACGTATGAACTGAGCTCCAGGTAGCAGCTTCTAGAATGTCTCTGGTAGGAACCCCACTGAGAAAGGCTGCAGAAGTAGATGCAGCCCTAGTGGAATGGGATCTGATCCCCTTGGGTACAGGTTTACCATGATGCAGGGTTGGGAGGGTGGCCTAATGGTTAAGGTGTTTGCCTTACAAACACAAGGTGCAGGGTTTGAATCTCACAAGGGATAATTGGCTAGGCTTAAAATGGCTCGCAAGGGCAGTTAGCCTAGTACTAACCTATGAACCTATGTAGTAGAAACAAATACAATGGCTTATCCATTTTGAAATAGTCTGCTTTGAAATAACCTTTCCCTCTGCCCCTGCAGCAAATGCCACCAGCAGTTGCTCAGATTTTCTTAGAGATTTTGTCCTGTTTAAGTAGAATCCTAGTTGTCTGTGTACATCCAATGAATGGAGAATCCGCTCCCCTTGTTCTGTGGATTTGGGAAAAAAGTTGGCAGATGAATGGTCAGATTAAGAGCCACACTAGATACCACTTTAGGCATAAGGGATGGATTGGTCCTGAGCGTCACCCTGTCCGGGTAGAAAATAATAAAAGGCTCCACTGCCATGAGAGCCTCTAGTTCTGAAATCCTTCTAGCTGAAGTGACTGCTAAAAAAAAAAAAGCTGTCTTTCAAGAGAGAAATTTTATGTCTGCAGTAGCAGCTGGCTCAAAAGGAGGTAGGGTGAGCTTTTCCAACACAAAATTGAGGTCCCATGCATGAGTTGGTGCTCTCCTGGAAGGTCTTAAATTTTTGGCCGCTCTGAGATACTGCTTAAGCAGGGGATGAGAAAAGACGAGAGGGCTCTGTGTTGTAATGAGCTGAAATGGCAGAGGCATGGATTTTTATGGACGAGAAAGATAGGCCCTTGTGAAGCATCTCAGTTAAATATTGCAGAATCTGAGGGATACTGGGCATTGCTGTGCTTATTCCTTTTGCCTGGTTCCAGGCACAGAATCTTTTCCATTTATCAGCATAAGATTTTCTAGTACTAGGCCTTCTAGCCTCCAAAATGACATCCATCACAGGTTTGCTGAGAGATGTAACTGGTGAAATTAGTTGATTAGCCATGTTGCAAGATTCACAGTTTGGAGCCGAGTGTGCAGAATTTGATAGTTCTGCTGAGACAGTAGATAAGGTATCTGAGGCAGGTACCGCGGAGGAAGGTGTGACATATTGCGTAGGAGTGGGTACCAGTGTTGGCGAGGCCAGTCTGGAGCAATCAGAATCATTTTTGTTTTTCCTGTCTGACTTTTAGTAATACCTTGGAGAGCAAAGGCAAAGGGAGAAAGGCATAGACTGATAGGTTTTTCCAGCTGAAGGATAGAGCACCCACTTTCCAAGCTTTTTTGTGATGGATTCTTGTGCAGAATCTGTCCAACTGATAGTTTTGGGGTGAGGCATAAAGATCCATGTCTGGGCCCCCCCATTTGCGTGTCAACATGCTGAAGATTTGTGGATCCAGTTTCCATTCGTGTGGGTCCATAAGATTTCTGCTTAGTTAGTCTGCCACAGTATTTTGCTTTCCTGGCAGGAATTGAGCTTGTAGATGTATTTGGTAAGTCAAGGCTGTGTTCCACAAGGCCATGGCTAGTCTGCAAAGGGGATAAGAATGGGTACCCCCCTGCTTGTTTATGTACCATATGACTGGTGTTGTCCATCTTTATCAGTAGTTGTCCTGGATGAAGAAAGTCCAGGAAGGCTGTCAGAGCATTCTGTACAGCTAGAATCTCTTTCTGCTTGATATGCAGGTGCATTTGATTTGGGCTCCATTCACCCTGAATGCATCAACCTGCCAGATGCGCTCCCCAAGCATAATCTGATGCGTCAGTAGTCAAGGTTTGGGTGGCAGGGGGTGGAATGAATGACAGTCCCTTGTTTTGGTGACCGACCTTGGCCCACCATAGGAACTCTTGCTGCAGGCAAGGAATGATGGGAATCATTGTTTCCAGGCTGTGACAATGTTGACTCCATAAGCTTTTTGAGTACCACTGAAGTTTCCTCATATGCAGTCTTGCATATGGAATTAGTAGAATGCAGGAAGCCATAAAGCCAAAGGCCTACAGAATTTGTCTTGCAGATAAATAGAAGTTATGTTCTTACCATAACGTTCCATGTTAGTTGTCTTCTTCTCGCCTTCTTCTTGCTGGATGGGTTCGGAGCCGACCTCGGCTCCGACTCAGCCACTCTAAAAGCTCGAGAGTTGGTTCCACCGGCTCGAGGCTCCCCTTATATCCCACAATGCTAGGCGTGAGTTACCTCAGATCTCGTTTGTAAGCTAGGCCCAGCTTATAATAGTAGCAGAATAACTAGAAACAAAGTCCACCTCTATAAACAAGGGTGAAGAGAAGGGTGACCTACATCCTGATCTAGGAAATATGCACAGCAGAGCATATACCTAAAGTAAAGAGGTGGTAGAAAGAGAGGTCACAATCAAACTCCTCTAGGTCTGTCCAGGCCAGGGGGAAGGAGGGTGGGACGCAAGAAGAAGGCGAGAAGAAGACAACTAACATGGAACGTTATGGTAAGAACATAACTTCTATATGTTAAGTTGTCTATCTCGCCTTCATTCTTGCTGGATGGGACCGCGTCCCTAGCATCTTGTCCCGGGTGGCCTAACGGAACAGACTCTTTGAGAACAGTGGAACCAAAGTTAGCTCTATGCCTAGAAGCTAAATCCAACTTATAATGAGAAATGAAAGTGTGAGGAGTAGCCCAAGTAGCCGCTGCACAAATGGTGTCAATAGGCAGTCTGTCTTGGAAGGCTATAGAAGTAGCCAAAGCTCTGGTAGAATGGGCTTTAGGTTTGTTAGGCAGCTTTTGGTGTCTAATTTCATAAACAAGGGAAATCAGAGATGTTAGCCATCTAGATAATGATACCTTTGAAACTGAAAGTCCCTTTCTGCCTTCTGCATAGGAGACAAACAGCTGGTCAGATTTTCTGAATTGTTTGGTTCTATCCAAATAGTACCTTAACTGACGATGAACATCTAGCCAATGTAATTTTTGTTCAGACCTATTAGAATATTCTGGAAAAAACACAGGGAGATCAATGCTTTGATTAAGGTTAGACGCCGAGGCTATCTTAGGTAAAAAGGACGGGTTGGTTCGTAAAGATACCCTGTCCTTATGGAACAACAGATAAGGAGGTCGACAGCTGAGTGCATGAAGTTCTGTAACTCTTCTGGCTGAAGTAATAGCTACCAGAAAGAGAGTCTTCCATGATAGCAATTTTAAAGAACAGGAGGCTGCAGGTTCGAAAGGGGGAAGAATCAAAGAACTAAGAACTAAATTTAGGTCCCAAGGAGGAGGAGGATTTCTTATAGGAGGTCTGAGTAGAAAAACTCCTTTCAAAAAGGCTTTGCAAAGCTTGTGAGACATTATGGCAGACTCTGAAATGCCCACATGAAAGTTAGAAATAGCTGCCAGTTGAACTTTAAGAGTAGAAGGAGATGAACCTGCATGGAAGAGTTCAGCTAGGAAATCAAGGACCATTTGGATGGAAGCAGTGAAAGGATCTATGTCCCTTCCTTGAGCCCAATAGGCTAAACGCTTCCACTTACTCAAATAAATCTTCGAGTGGAAGATTTATGGAAGCTATCAAAATATCTCGGACAGAGTGAGATATTTGAGGAAGCCTGGCTAAGGTTGGAACTGGAGGAACCAAGCAGTGAGGTTCAGAGAGGGGAGGGAGCGATGAAACTGACCCGACTGATGGATCAAAAGATCTGGAACTAGGTCCAGATGCCAAGGTCGCTCCAACAGAAAATGATGAAGAAAGGGGAACCAAACTTGTCGAGGCCAGTAAGGAGCAATGAAGATCAACAATGCCTTCTGAGCGATAGCTTTCTGTATCACTTGAGAGATTAGTGGGAAGGGAGGAAATGCATACAGAAGTCCCTGGGGCCAAAGTTGGACTAGAGCGTCTCTGCTGGGTAAGGGAATAGGGTGAAATAATCTCTGCACTTGCTGTTTTGGGGAGTAGCAAAAAGGTCGCAGCAAGGCTGACCCCACTTGAGAAAAATTTCTCTCACAACAGAGTCTTTCAGAGACCACTCGTGAGGCATGAGGATAGCTCTGCTCAACTTGTCCGCGATTTGATTGGACTTCCCGGGGATGTGCGTTGCTATCAGAAACCGCTGAGAAGAAATCGCCCATTGCCACAGTCTGAGTGCTTCTCGACACAGGGGGTAGGACCTGGTTCCACCTTGTTTGTTGATATACCACACTACAGACATATTGTCCGTCTGGATTGCTATCGTTCGCAAGGGAAGAGAGTCTTGAAGGGCTTGCAACGCTAAAAGCACTGCTCTCATCTCTAGAACATTTATGTGCAAGTGGCATTCGCCTGGTTGCCATGTGCCCTGGACAGTTCTGCCCTGATAATGCCCCCCACCCGATCAGGGAGGCGTCCGTTGTCAGAGTAGCAACCGGAGGGGGAGGAACAAAGGGTCTTCCCAATAAGAGCTGAGGGGAAGACATCCACCACAGAAGATGATTTCTGCATGTTTGTGTAATCATAATGGTGTGGGACATCGGAAGTTGCTGGTATGACCATTGTGTGAAGAGCATCCATTGAAGGATTCTCATGTGGAATCTGGCTAATGGAAGCAGAGGTATGGCAGCCATAATCCCCAACACTTTCAGAACTAACCTGGCTTTGATTCTGTTGCTGCTGAAGAGGAGCGAGACCAGTTTGTGTATGTCTGTTATTCTCTGATCTGTTAGTCTCGCAGACATGTTGACTGTGTCTAGATTTGCGCCTATGAAGGTAATAGTACAAGGCGACAAAACAGACTTTTCGCAATTTATTGAAATGCCTAAATTTTGACAAATGCGAAAGGTGTAGTCCCTGGCTATTAGAAGAAGATGCTTGGTGGGAGCTGTGAGGAGCCAGTCGTCCAAATATGGAAACACCTGGAATCCTTGACGTCTCAGGTGAGAAGCTACCACTGCCATGCATTTGGTAAACACCGGGGCAGTGGTGAGACCAAAGGGCAGGGCCCTGAATTGAAAATGACTGGTTCCCAGCCTGAAGCGGAGAAATCTTCTGGAGCGTCTGTTCATTTTTATGTGATAGTACGCATCCTGAAGGTCTATAGAGCACATCCAGTTTCCCTTTCCCAATAGGGGAAGGATGGACTGCAGCGTGACCATCCGAAATCTTGTTTTCTTGACTGACTTGTTCAAGATACTGAGATCCAAAATTGGTCTCCAGTCCCCTGTTTTCTTTGGAACTAAAAAGAACCTGGAGTAGATTCCGGATCCTTGCTGGTCTGCTGGAACTGGCTGAATTGTTTTGCAAGCAGCTTTGAAATTTCCAAAGCTGCAAGATCCCTTTGAGCGGGTGGAACATCTGGAAGGGATTTTTTTGATTGGTTTGGAATGTGAACGAAGGGAATGGAATAGCCTTCGGAAATGATGGACTGTACCCATTTGTCTTGAGTCAGGGATAGCCAGGCTTCTGGGTACAGAGACAATCTTCCCCGACTGCCTCCGAAGGTGGGCAGTCGGGCAACACCTCAGGGATGCTGAAAGGGCTTATCAGAGAAGGCTTCTCGATTGCCCTGGTTCTGCGGGCCCCCCCTGCCTCTAGGGCGACGTCTACTATTGTTGTTCCCCCCTCTGCCTCTGGCGGGGAACCGACTCTGTGCGTCAGGCAAAGTCCCTTGAGATTGTTTTCGGAACCACATTTTTCCACTTTTCTGGCCTTTGGGGTAAGGCCTAGAAGGAGTGGAGAAACGGACTCCGACGGCAAAAAGAGTCTTGCCATCTGTCTCGCACCTAGTCAAGGTTTCTTTCACTTGAGGACCAAAAAGAGATGATCCATCAAACGGGGAATTAGTGAATGACGTTTTAAAGGGGTCCGCAAAGTTGCATAGCCGCATCCAGGCATGCCTGCGTAAGGCCACACCTGTCCCTGCGGCCCTGCTCGCTCCATCAGCCGCATAAGAGAGGAGGCGCATGGAGGAGTTAGCTATGGAGTTCAGGGTAGCCAGCTGAGTGTTCATCTTATCCTGAAAACCCGCAGCCGTAGGATCCTTCAACATGTCACTCGCTTCTTTGATCAAGTCCCTTTGAAGACGAGTAAAATGGCACAGGTAATTCAGCAAACGCATAGCAAAGGTCGCTGACGAGAACATCCGCTTCCCGTACCTGTCCATAGACCTAGATTCCTTGTTAGGTGGATGGACAGGCACTGAAGGATCAGCTAGTTCCTTCTTAGTGGCAGCAGCAACCACCATAGCATCCACAGAAACTCCTTTTGTCAGAAATTGTTTATCTGTTGGTGCCGTGATAAATTTTGAGGGTCTCCTGGGAGTGGGGTCCACTGAATCAGGAGCCGTCCATGCCTTTTTTGCTACCACCTGCATGAGGGGGTCAAAGGAGGGAGACACCCAGGAGGTGGAAGGGCGAGAGCCAAACGCCTCAAGGTACACAGATTCATCCTCCGAAGGGTTGAGGGCTGGCCAATTTCCCCTCTGCTTGAGGATTTCTAGAATGTCTGCAAATGAGACATCTTCGGAAGGGGAACGGGGAACCCTCGGAATCCTCTAAATCTGTGTCAGAGGTGACGGACTCAGGTGAGTCTATGTGTTTCCTCTTACACTTTCTCTTCCGAGGGGGCTCTTCTGCCCAATCAGGAGAGGCCTCGGAAGAGGATGAGATCCCCACAGGGGATTCCTGAGGAGCTGGCTCTCTGCGGTCTGGAATGAGGGAGTGAGTCGACTTGACCTGAGGCACCGAAGAGGGAGGGGCGGACGGTGCCGACTGTGGAGTTGAACCAGGTTCCAACACACTCCGCATGACCTCGAACGCACCCCTGTCAGGCAGAGCCAGAGGTCCCCGCCCGAAAGCTAGAAACCTCCTCGGCACCGACAGTGATGGCTCCGAGGCCGATGTCGGAGCCGAACTCACCAGCGCCGAAGCACCGAGAGGGAGAGGGGGGTCGGACAAGGGTCCGATGCCACTCACCCCCTCGGAGCCGACGAGGGAAGTCCGGCGCAGAGATTCTTCTAAGGAAGAAATCGGAGCAGACGATGGAGCCGAAGACATCTGTATCGGCTCCGACGCTACCACAGTCTCTGTTCCGAAACGCCTCGGCTCCGAGCTCAACAGAGTCAGAGGAGGAACATAATGGGGGACAGGGTCAGGCATCGACTGATGAGTCGGGCTCTGAAGCATTTGGGCTAGTGCCTCGGACTTAAGAAGTCGACTCACTACCCTCTGAAGGCCATGGTCCGAAAGCCTCGATGACCTAGAGGAGTGAGATCTATGGCTCCGTTCAGACAGCAAGGGAGATGCTGGAGCCAAATGAACAGAGCCAAGGGACGGTGACCTGGACCTCTTTCTAGATGTCGGTTCCGAGGGTCTAGTCGGAACCGACAAAGGAATTTCCAATACCGGAGCCGAGGAAACCACAGAAACTACAGTCTGAGACTCATCGGCTCCAGCCGGAGCCGATGTAGACGGAGGTTTCGAAGCCTTAGGTCTCGGCTCAGATGCTGGAGCCGAAGACCTAGAAGCCTTGGAGGGTTTTCCCGAAGGAACAGTAAGGGAACCCTCAGGCTTAAGTAAACCTCTTAAAATAAGTTATTTTTTTTTCCTGCAGGACTCTGGGGCTGAAGCCATGGCAAACAACACAAGAGTCCTGCAGGTGTAAAGGTCCCAGGCAGTACACACAAGAAGTGTGACCGTCTGTCAGAGACATTTTCTGACAGCACGAGTCACACTTCTTGAAGCCTGAGACCTTCGAATCCTTGGACATGACAAGGAACAAGTGTAAACACACACAAACACAAGCACACCGATTACACTTAAAAAACTAAAAACAGAAATTAAACTAAGAATTTAGTTGTTTAATGTATAAATTCCCTACAAAACACACACACTCCAAGGGAATAGGAGGACGCGAAGGCCTAAGGGAAGAACTATAAGTTCTTAGGTAAAAAATTAAAGAAAAACTAGACTAAAGGGATAAAAGACCTTAAAGGTAAGGGGAAACTGTAAGGAAAACTAAATTAAAGGGTTTAAATTCAACTTTTTAAACTAGTTCCTACACTAACCTGAAGCCGGTGAAGCAACACGTCTCGATAGCTGTAGCGGCAAACGAGATCTGAGGTAACTCACGCCTAGCATTGTGGGATACAAGGGGAGCCTCGAGCCGGTGGAACCAACTCTCGAGCTTTTAGAGTGGCCGAGTCGGAGCCGAGGTCGGCTCCGAACCCATCCAGCAAGAATGAAGGCGAGATAGACAACTTAACATCTGGGTTTTTGTGGCCACTTGTTTGAAGTAAGTCATCAATTGGATTTGTTTTTCTGGCGTGAGGCAATTCATCTGGGCAGTTGTATTCAAGCTTGCACCTAGGAATGTAGTTATTTGAGAGTGTACCAGTTGTGATTTCTTTTCGTTTATGGTGTACCCTAGGCAAGTTAGAAGCCTTTTTACAAACGCCAGATGCTGTAGAAGAGTGTCCTTGTTTCCTGCCTGAATTAGACAATCATCCAGATAAGGATAAATTTGAATGTTTCTTTGTCTGAAAATGCAATTACTGGTGCCAGGCACTTTGTGAAGACCCTGAGCGCAGTAGATAAGCCAAAGGGCAGTGCAGAGAACTAGTAATGCAAATAGCCTGCTTTGAAGCGGAGGTATCTTCTGCAAGATTCCCTGATTGGGATATGCAGGTAAGCATCTTTCAAGTCTAGAGTTACCAACCAGGCATCCTTGCCTAGCATAGGCAGTAACTGTTGTAGAGTCAGCATCTTGAATTTTGGAATGTCCAGGAATGTATTTAGAATGGATAAGTCCAGAATTGAACGCCATGATTTGTCTTTTCTGGGTACCAGGAAAAGTCTTGAATGAAAACCTTGTCCCTTTTCCTTTTCTGGTATTGGTTGAATAGCCCCATATTCATGAGGGACATAACTTGTTTCTGGGCCTCTGCCCACTGATTTGGAGGCAGATCTGGCCATCCGTTTGGGATTGGCAACGTTTGGAAATGAAATCTGTATCCCTGGGATACTATATTTAAAACCCACTTGTCCTGGGTAATTACATGCCAATTTTGTGCATGCAGTGCTAGTTTTCCCCCAAAGGAGCTGCCAAAACATAAGTGCCTGGAGATGGCAGAGGAAAGTCATTGAGACTGTTTACTGTAGGGAGGTGCCTTGCTACTTCCAGATTTGGAGGTGGAGGCACCCCATTGTTTTGCTCTGCAAGTTCCTTGTGACTGAAACCTGGAGCCTTTGGAGTGTCTGGGTTTGACCTGAGCACCTCTGGTGGGTACTGGAAAGGACCAATTCTTAGTAGGCCAGTGCCTACTGAACCTGGCTGGCTGCACTTGTAGGAAATTTTTTACAGTTTGCATAGATTTAGCTTTGTCTTCCATCTTTTTCAAAACTTCTTCTGCCTTATTACCAAATGGACTGTCCTGTTGTAAAGGAGCATCCAACAATTTTGCTTTAACATGATCAGGCAGATTTTGCTCCTTGAGCCAAGCATGCCTTCTTATCACAGATCCAGTTACAGCGGCCCTGCAAGAGGCCTCCAAGGAATAAAAACCACATTGCAAACCATGCTTTCCAACTTGTTCTGCTGAATGCAATAAATCCTGTAACTCTATTTTCCACACAATCAGAAATCAACATAATTTTCTGTTTAAGTAAGCCCATGACATGCTGCTGATATTTAAGCATATGAAATTGACAGTTTAAAGCCCTGATTGCCAAGGTTGCAGACGTGTAAACCTTCTTACCCCATCTATCCAGCGCCCTGGAGTCTCTATCAGAAGGGGTAGGATTTTTAGCAGTAGAAGCCTTAACACCCTTGGGACCCTGAGAAATGGTTTCAGGGTCAGCAGTAGGGTTTTTAAAAAGGAATTTGTGGGAGTCAGGAACCCTGTAATATCTGTCTGGCTTACTAGGAGCCGGAGGCAGGGAATCAGGAGCCATGCTGGATTCTGAGAAAACATCAACAACGTCTAGAACAGGAGGTATAGCCAAACGCCTATGCTGAGGAAGAAGGAAATCCCTAAGCCTCTTTTTAGATTCTGAAAAATCCTGACTCTCTCAATGAAAATGTTCCCTTAAGGTATGCAAAGTTTCTCCAAAAGAAAAATCCTCAGGAGGAGAAGCAGAAGGGATGGATTCTTATGCATCAGAGTCCTCAAATTGGAATAGATCATTCCTGATCAGAAGAGGAATCAGAAGAAATGGAAACCTTAATAGGCCTCTTAGCAGGAGGGGGTTGGGAACCCCTGATCAAGATAATTAAAATCCTCAGCCATTTTGATAAATTGTTATTTAGACATAGGGTCTTGTGCACGTAGCCCAAGTGTCTGTTTTTTAAACATAAAAGCTGATTTTGGCCTAGGTTTTGAAGATGGTGTCGGTTTAATAAACAAATCTTTAGGCCTGAAAACACCCTCAGAAGCCGGTGCCTGCTCAGCGGCTCCGGACACATCTAAGGTAGAGACACCCACGGGTTCAATACTTAGTGTCTCGCGGCATACCGGACTCCGAATGGGTCTCGGTAGAAGCCTGCAAATCAAAAGTAGCGGGTATCAGGGTCTACGAAAGCGCCTCACTGAGTACCGGTGAACCGGCGACTGGCTTAGGAGATGCTTCATCGTCGGTTTTGGACCCCGACGGTCTGTCTCTCTCTCTTTCTTTGCATTTTTTGTGTATTCCGATAGTCGGATTGCTAACCGATGACATTTCTGGATAGTTAAACCGTGAGCCAAAATATTTAGATGCAAAAATATACAGATGCTTAATAGCTTGTTGATTAAATTTAGCACAAAACTGACAGCAAGGCACGTTGTGGTCAGGGCGTAGGCAAGTAATACAGTACAAATGAAAATCCTTATGAGATATTTGCTTCCCACAAGTAATACAATTATTAACTTTTACTGACATCGGTAAGGAGCAAGAAAAAGCTTCCCCAATGGGGTACTTCGCTTTATGTTGAAGACTTCAGTTCTGAAACTCGAAAACAAAAATTTCAGGAGTCATCCGACCGGCACTTGCAAACTGCTTTGGGCACCGCACAGCAAGAAAGACTAATGAAAATGGCGTCGGCTGCATGTTTTATACCCCTGACGACCTGATGTCATGGAAGAAGGGACAGCAACAGACACAGGACCCAAGACTTTGTTACGTTAATCAGGTCGACTCAGGGCAACCTGCCAGCAGATTACCCAAATGTAATGACTGCAGCAGTGAAACATGAAGAACATCTGAGAGGGGGATGGGTGCATATGCTTACACAATGCAGCCGCCACACTTAACTATTGCAGGAAGTGTTGATCTGCTTCCCAGTAAACTAAGATTCAAAGAAAATGCACATTAGCCAGTAATGAGGTCCTTCCTCATTTTGGCTTATGTGTCTATGACCCTCAAAATGCCACACTGTGGTATCAGAGCCTTACCACAGGCCCTATGGCACACACTGAGGATTTTAACGAATCCCTGGTACAGTTTTGGGGGGTGAACAACCTTCCTCTTTTGTTTTACCAGGACACCAGATGTAAGCAGTTCACCTACTGAGTGGACTGTCTACAAAAAAGGGTTCAAGACTCTAAGCAGCCGGAGGCAATCCAATCTGTTTAAACTTTTCTACATTAGGAAGAAACTGAAGTACTCTGCCAATAAATGCATTACGGTGCTGTGTCAAAGACTATCAACCTAGGAGAATGTTGAGTACCAAGCAGTCCTAATGCCGGCAGTGTTGATCCTGTTCATTTGGCCTGAGTTTTAACAATGTCAGGCACAATATTAAAAACATCAATAAAATAAGCACGAGACTGAACAGCGACTAAATCTTAAAAAAATAAGTGTTTTATAAGATTCTAATCCAAGTCAAAGTAAAGGCTTGGTACACTATGAAAGGTTTTTAGGTGCTTTAGGGAAGGTCAACTAACTAGTGAGGCACAAAATTCTGCATCACAAATTACAAAACGGCAAAAAAGGCTCTCAAATGCAAATATCAAGAAAACCCATAGGAATCTCCGGCAACTTCTCAGTAAGCATAAGTTCCAAGCTGCTTAGTACCACTTAAGGTCTTTTAGGCAGACTAGTTCCAAGCTGTGTTGAGACAGTCCAGTGTCTTGAGAAAAGAGACTAGAAGTAAGGTACAACTAGGTATGAAAAATTATACCACTTTATTCAGAAAAACCTCTAGAGGGGAGATCAAAGACCCAACTAGACTCCGTCACAGATACTTAAGTCCCTTCTTAAAAGAAAAAAAGTTATGTAAAATCTTACCATAACCACAGACGTCCTTCTCTTCCATGTTGCAGTACTCTACATGTGGGTTTACCTTTCTGCATTTCACGTACGTCCGGCCAGTATTCCAAAGTTTTTCAGTCCCCTCAGGGTGAGTCGGGCATCTGACATGGCTGCAGGAATGTGGGTCATAAAAGTGATGTCTGCATGCACCAGCCCTCAGAACAGAAATCCCCAGTCAGAGCAAGTCTTAGTAGGGCACAGCCTGTCCAGTGCCACCCAGAAGAGGATGTGCAACCTGACAGGAGGGGTCAGAAGGGTGGGAAGGAATACCGCAACATGGAAGAGAAGGACATCTATGGTTATGGTAAGATTTTACACAACTTTTCTATGTCCTTCTATTCTAATGTCGCAGTATTCTATATGTGGGTGAGTGCCAAATCTCACTGTGAAAGGGGTGGTGGTCTGGTTGAAGTTTCCAGGAATCCGTGAAGGATAGCCCTGGCAAACTCCACTCTGGCCCTAGAGATATGGTCCAGCTTGCAATGCTTGGTGAAGGTGTGCAGTGAGGACCAAGTAGCTGCTTCAAGGGATTGTGTTTGTGTCTAGCTCCTTAAAGAAGGCTCTAAAAGACGCCATAGCTCTGGTGGAGTGGGCTTTAATATTGCCCTGAAAGGTTTTCCCATGGTATAAGTAACAAAAGGAAATGGCCCTGGAGATCCAGGCTGAAATGGCCCATTTGGTCATGCTTTCCCCAGGTCTCTGGGGTGGAAGGAGACAAACAGTTGGTCAGATTTCCTAATGGACTTGGTTTTATGGAGATATGTGGTCATCTAGGGAAGGCAGTACTCTCTCACTTTCCCTCTGCGGGTTGGGGAAAAAAAGGTGGGCATGTGTATGGCCTGGTTCAAAGATAGGTAATTCACTACCTTGGGCATGAAGGACGGGTTAGTTCTGAGAGTAACCCTGTCAAGATGGAAGACCAGAAAAGGTGGGTTAGCCATCAGAGCTTGTAGTTCTGAGACCCTCATAGCTGAGGTCAGTGCAACCAGTAAAATAGTTTTTCATGTGCAAAGTTTTAGGGAGGCTTTGTTTGCTGTCTCAAAAGGAGCTAGGGTGAGTTTTGCCAGCACACAGTTAAGATCCCAGGGAGGAGGGGACAGTTTCCTGAGAGGTCTTAGGTGAAGTACCCCTTTGAGGAAGAGTTTGGTGGAAAGTCTGGAAGCTAGGGGCGAATCCAAAGGGAGACAGGCAGAGACTGCAAACAAGTCTGCTTTTACAGAAGAGTAGGCCAGACCTGTCTGCAATAGTTCACACAGGTAAGACAAGATAAGAGGGAGGTCACTTGCCAATGGGTCCAGCTGTCTTTTGTGACACCATATGGAAAACCTTTTCCACTTTGAAAGGTAAGATTTTCTTGTGTTAGGTTTCCTGGCGTCCTGCAGGACACTGAGTATGTTCTTATTGTACAGGTGTCTGAAGGGAATCAGAATCCTATCAACCACAGGGTGAGGTGCAGAGACTGCCACTGTGGGTGTATCTGTGTTCCCTTGTGCTGTGTGAGGAGGTTCACTGGGAGGGGGGGTAACTTGTGGTGATTGCCCTTGTACAAATGAAGGAGAACGGAGAACCAGTGCTGTCTTGGCCAGTAGGGAGTCACCATCAAGATTTTTGGTGCGTCTTGCTCAATTTTCAGCAGCACCTTTTGAATCAAAGGGAAAGGGGGAGCATACAGAAATTTCCCCTTCCAAGAAATAGAAGGCATCTGTTGCCATGCCTTGGGGTCTGGTGTCCAGGAAATTGCCTATTGCTGGAGGAGACAAACAGGTCTACTTGAGGTGTACCCCACCGGTGGACCAAGGTTCAGTAAGACACTGTGAAGCATCCATTCGTGGTTGTTTGTAATGTTTCTGCTGAGATAATCTGCCTGGGAGTTGTGAAGGGAAGGGATGTAAACTGCCTTTATGATTCAGGTCATAAAGTAACCACTCTGGATTATGGAAAGAACCCCATTTGTCTGAAGTAATGTGGGAGCATACAGGGAGACAGTGAGAGAGATGGACAGAAAGGGGTAGGGGGGAGAAGGGGTGGGTAGTGAGGTTGGCAGGTAGTCACTCAGTACCTGCCCTATCTTGAAAGGGAGGCCTCTGGCTGGTTGCACAGAGCTAGTGTGCAAAGGAGGTAGGATTTGGCCCCTCCCTCTTTGTTGAGATACCACAGGACAGTGGTGTGTCCGTGAAAATCGTGATTGGGCCTTGCTGGAGGTAGGGTAGCAAGGCTTGCAGAACAAGGAGGACTGCCCTCATCTCTTTGACACTAATGTGCTCTAGTATGTGTGTGTTTGGCCACAAGCCCTGCACCTGTCTTTGGCCTAGTGTTACTCCCCAGCCCAGATCTGAAGAGTCTGTATGCATGATCTGTGTGGGTGGGGGTGGTTGGGGAGGGAAGGCCTGGGTTGTTGGCCACTTGTACCAGCCACCATTGAATTTAGAAGGGGTACCCTGAATTCCACGGGATGTGAATGTTGGGTCCAGACTGACCAAAGATACCACTGTAGTTTTCTCCTGTACAGTCTTGCTAAGGGGAGCATGGATACAGTGGCTGCCATGTAACCCAGAAATCACAGGTACTGCCTTGTTGTCAGTTGTGATGCTTGGAGGACACAGAGCAGGTGGTCTGTCAAGGACACCACCTTGTCTGGTGGCATGAAGGCCTTCATGAGGTCTGCGCGAATCCAGCACCACAGGAAAACAATGTCCTGTGTGGGCTCCAGGTGAGATTTTGGGAAATTTATCTGAAATCCTAGAGACTGCAACAGGGACAGAAGAACCTGAGTGTGAAGGAGGAGGGTCTTCTGACTGTCTGCCTGAATTATCAGGTCATCTAGATAGGGGAAGATTTGGATACCCTTTGTCCTGCAATAAGTGATGACTGGAGCTAGACATTTTATGAATACCCTGTATGCAGTGGAAAGCCCAAACAGCAAGGCACAGAATTGAAAATGGGACTAGCCTGCCAAAAACTTCAGGTATTTCCTGAATGTGGGGGCTTTATTGGGATATGCAGATAAGCATCCTTTATATCTAGGGTTGTCATGAACCCTTGAGGCAGGAGCAGGGGGAAGAGAGGTTGGGTAGAGTGAGCATCCTGAAGGTAGGGACCTTCAGGAAAAGGTTGAGATGTGAGAGATCTAGTATAGGTCTCCATGATCCATCCTTTCTGGGAACCAAAAAATTCTGGAGTAGAATCCTCTTCCTTTGTTTCCAGATACACTGGATCTATGGTGCCTTGAGTCAGCAGAGCCTGCAGTACAGGTTGCAAGAGGTGTAGCTGACTGGTGGGGAGCTTTGGAGTGCCCATTCTTACTGGCGGGGGGGGGGTGATTCAGGTCATAAAGTAACCACTCTGGATTATGGAAAGAACCCCATTTGTCTGAAGTAATGTGGGAGCATACAGGGAGACAGTGAGAGAGACGGACAGAAAGGGGTAGGGGGGAGAAGGGGTGGGTAGTGAGGTTGGCAGGTAGTCACTCAGTACCTGCCCTATCTTGAAAGGGAGGCCTCTGGCTGGTTGCTGGAGAAACTCTAGCCAGAGGGTGCTGCTTTCTAAGAGGTCTCCTGGGCCTGGAGGGAGCCATAGGGCGAGATGGTGTCCTAATGAATTGCATTTTGGCAGGGTAGTTCCCATGGAACTTGGGAACTGGCAAAACTAGCAGGTGTTTGAGGTCTTGCGGGCATTTGAGGTCCTGCATTTCTTTCCCTTTTTGCTGTAGAGACTTGAAGAGGTCAGCTACTTTGGTGCCATACAAGGCAGAATGATCCAAGGGGCATCAATAAGCTTAGCTCTGAAGTCATCAGAGAGGAGCTGAAGATGTAGCCAAGAGTACCTCCTTAAAGCAGAAGATGATGCAGCTGACCTAGCTGAGGCTTCAGCTGCATCATAACTGCACCTTATGGAGTGTCTAGTCACCTGAGAGGTGAGAGCTAGCAGGGAGGACAGTGAGGCTTTGGCTGGGCAGTTTGGGATGTCGGACAATTCCTTAGTGGCTTTGTCCAGCAGGGCTAAGGAGTACTTGGCCATGTCAGTCTGGTAATTTGTGGCCCTGAAAGACAGGGTGGCCGTAGTTTAGATTTTCTTCCCAAGATGTTTCATTGTCTTGCTGTCCTTGTCAGCTGGAAGAATGGTTGTAGCAGGAAGAAGTTTGGAAGCCCTATCAGTAGACATGGAAATAGTGGCTGGGTCAGCTGGAGGGCACTTGAGGAGAAATTGCTATGATTCTGGGACCTTGTACAATCTGTCTGCCTTGCATGGGGCTGGAGGTTGGGAGTCAGGATTGAGGGATGTTGAGGAAAAAGCACTTAGAAAAGCCGGCAGAATAGGAGGGACAGCAGAAGGACTGGAAGAGCCTCTTCTGCACCTCAGTCATGTCAGTGGATTCCCACTTGAAGTAGTCTTTCATTTTGCAGATTGTTTCCCCAAAGGTTAAATCCTCAAATGGGGAGTCAGGGTTAATGGCCTCTTCCTCTGGTGATCCACATCCCAGGGGAAAGGAGATCTGCGAAGTATAGGAGAGGGAGTCCTCTAAGGAGTCAAAGTTTTCGTCATCTCTCCTTACAGTACCAGAGGTTTGAGGCCTAGGACTTGAGAGGAGGGACAATGCTAGGGCTTCCTAACAATGTAAGGTGTAGAACCATGAAGGCATTGAATAGGCTTTGGCTGAAAACTTGAAAGGAAAGTACAAGGACCCCAAAAAAAGGAATCCACAACAAGTAAAAAAGGCAAACAGGTCCACCACAGGAATAGAGTCACAATAAGGCTGAGACCACTGGAAATGTAGGAAGCAGTTTAATCCACGACTGAGCGCTTTCACCAGAAACCTGGTATCATCAGAGTCAAAAACAATTCATACACACCCAGCATGTTCTTATATACAATGAAAAAGGCAATTAAACAATTGTCATTCCTTAATTGATGTAACATCCTTAAAGGTGAACTAAACAGGAATCAAATACATTTCAAAAAAGGCATATGTATAAATCCATTCATTGATGTAAACAACTAAAAAATAAATAAATATATATACAAAAGTAAGTGTAATGATGTAGAAAATATATATATATATATGTATATGTATAAAAATATATAAATATTTCATATCTTGGTAAACCTAACCTTACTAGAAATATAAATCATAATATATTAAATGTAATAAAATGTGTTTACAGAATAAATTTTAAAATAATAATAAACACAAAAATATTATTCAAAATGTAAACAATAATATATCAAATTCAAATGCTTGGTATTTCCTTACACAAGACTAATCAGTGTAATTGTAATTGTAACAATGCAGCATTGACTTCTTGTTACTACAACCACCAAAAAAAATGTATATGAAACATAATTAGACAGTCATCCAATAAGTTAATTCTAATCTAAATAAAATTAGATCTAAATTTTAACAAAGGTTTTAAAGAAATACTTTCGTTAATCCCTGGATGTTTGGTAGCATTTAGCCTGATCTGCCATTCCATTTCACGGAGTGCAACAAGATTGTCAACATCTCCGAATGCATCAGATTTAATTTTGTCCACTACAAAAAATAAAAAATTTTTGAATTCGTGACAAGTCCTACTATGTAAATAAAGGGCATTGTGGTCATCCTTTCTTCTAATGGAACCACAATGCTCCCTAATTCTCTCTTTTAAGCATCTTGTAGTCTTGCCCACGTAGAAAGCATCGCAGGTCATACATGATGCAACGTATACACAAAAAGTACAGTTTTGTACCTACCATAAATGTAGATGTTCGAGGATTCCATTGCTGCAGTCCTTACTATTGGGTATAGTCCGCGTCCAGTCGGCCCGAATACCAGAGTATAAGGCTGACGTCGGTCAGGGCGCATTAGACTGACGCCAGTACGCCAGGGTACTAATGCGCATGACCGACGTCATATCCTCAGTCTTTTCTTGCCCCAGATGTCAGAAGACCCTAAAAAGACAAGTCCCAAAATACCTGCACCAAAAACATGTACAATATATACAAGAATATATACAAAAATATAAGCATGTAAACTCACCTACACAACCACCCCTAAACACAGAGGGAAGGAGGGAGGGTATTGACTGCAGCAATGGAATCCTCGAACATCTACATTTATGGTAGGTACAAAACTGTACTATGTTCTTCGCTTTCCATTGCTGCAGTCCTTACTATTGGGTAGAATCCCAAAGCAGAGGTAAGGGAGGCTGGCAAATCATAAAGAAGTAGGAGCTGACAACATGCCTTGCAAAACAGCTGTGGCAAAACCAGCCCTAGACTTAGAGTAGATAGGAAGGTGATAATGCTTAGAGAAAGTATGCACTGAACTCCAAGTAGCTGCTTCCAAAATATCCTTAGTTGCCACCCCTTAGAAATGCTGTTGAAGTGGCAGTAGCCCTAGTGGAATGAGGCCTAATCCCAGCTGGAATCTCCTTGCCATGATGGGAATAACAAAATGCAATGCAAAAGCCAATCCACCTAGAAATAGTTTGTTTTGACACAGGCTTGCCCTGTGAACTCAAAGCAAAAGAAACAAACAACTGCTGAGACTGCCTAAAATCCTTAGTCCTGCTTAAATAATAACGCAATTGCCTGTGTACATCTAAAGTGTGCAAAATCTTTTCCCTTTATTTTGAGGGTCTGCATAAAACGTAGGCAAATGAATAGTTTGGTTTAAAGCCACACTAGAAACCACCTTAGGCATAAAGGAAGGATTAGTACGTAATGATACCCTATCCTTATGGAAAATCAAAAGGGCTCTACTGCCATAAGGGCCTGCAACTCAGACACCCTTCTTGCAGAAGTAATAGCCAACAGAAAAGCAGTCTTCCATGACAAGTATTTCAATTCAGCAGTAGCTGCAGGCTCAAAAGGTTGTAGAGTAAGTTTTTCCAACACAAAATTGAGATCCCAAGCAGGAGTAGGAGCTCTACGGGGGTCTTATATTCTTTGCCCCTCTAAGAAACTGCTTGAACAAAGGATGCGAAACAAAGGTGGGTCACAATCATAGTGAGCTGAAATTGCTGCAGCATGAATCTTAATGGAAGAGAAGGACAAACCTTTGTCCAATAACTCAGTAAGATATTGAAGAGCCACACTCAAATTAGGCTCAGAAATCTCCAAATTCTTTGCTGTACTCCAAAATAAAAATCTCTTCCATTTTTCATGACACTCTCCTTGTACTAGGTCTTCTAGCTTCCATAATCACATTTAAAACTTGTTGAGGAAGTTGAGACCTGCTGTGTTTCAACACAGAATATGCCAGGCTGTTAGATGAAGAGAGTGAAGCTTGACATTGAGCAGATGACCGTCCTTCTGAGATAACAGATGAGGAATCAGAGGTAAAGGCCATGGAGGCTTCTTTACCAGACTCCGTAGTAGTGGGTACCAGTGTTGCCGAGGCCAATCTGGAGCTATCAAAATCATCCTTGGCCTGTCTTGTCTGACCTTTAATAGTACCTTTGGAAGAAGAGGCAGAGGTGGAAAGGCATACACATGAAGGTTTTTCCAACTGAAAGACAGAGCATCCACTTTCCAAGCTGTGTGATGAAACCCTTTGTGCAATACTTTGGCAGCTGGTGGTTTAGTGGAGAAGCGAACAGATCTATGTCTGGAGTTCCCATGACACTGTCAATTTCTGAAATACATGAAGATCCAGTTTCCACCGTGGGGATCCATGATTTGTCTGCTTAACACATCTGCTAAGGAGTTCTGTGCTCCTGGCAGAAACCTTGCCTGAAGAGTTAGTTGCAAGCTTAGCGCAGTCTCCCATAAAATCATTGCTTGCCTGCATAGAGGATAAGAATGTGTTCCCCTTGCTTGTTGATGTACCACATGACAGTTGTGTTGTCTGTTAGAATCAACACCTGCCCTGGAAGAAGTAACTCCTTGAAAGCCATTAATGCAAACTGGACTGCTAACATCTCCTTCATGTTGATATGTAGATGCTGTAGTCTGGCAGGCCACTTGTCTTGTATCCACTTTCCATTTAGATGAGCTCCCCAAGCAATGTCCGAGGCATCTGTCGTTAAAATCTGACTTGCCTCTGGCCGGGTCACAGAGAGTCCCTTGTTTAGGTGACATTCCTGAGCCCACCACAAGAATTCTTTTTGAAGGCAAGGTATTATTTGAATGACAGTGTCCAAATCCTGGCAGTGCTGTGTCCATACATTTTGAGATACCATTGTAGCTTCCTCATATGCAGTTTGGCATTGGGAAGCACCAGAATACAAGATGCCATGAACCCTAATGCTTGAAGGACTGTCCTTGCAGTCAGCACGGACTGATGAGATAGTTGATGGAAGTAAAGTGACAGACTCTTTTGTTTGTCCGGGGTTAAAAAGGCCATCTGGGCTGCTGTATTCAGTCTCACACCCAGAAAGCACATGTCTTGAGAGGGTACTAGACTGGACTTTATTTCACTCACAGAATACCCTAGGCATCTTAGCACTGCTATAACATATTCCAGATGCTGTAGAAGGTCTTCCTTTTCTTGAGCCAGAATCAGGCAGTCGCCCAAGTAAGGATAGATTTGAATTCCTTGAAGCCTGAAGTAAGCTATCACTGAGCCAGAACCTTTGTGAATACTCTGGGCAGTAGATAAGCCAAAGGGCAATGCAGAGAACTGATAATGAGAATTTCCAGCTCGAAACCGCAGATACTTCCTGCAACTTAGCCTTATAGGCACATGAAGGTAAGCTTCCTTGAGATCTAAAGTTACCATCCAGTGATCTTTGCCCAGCAGAGGTAAAAGCTGTTGTAACGCCAACATCTTGAACTTGGGAATGTCCAGAAAAGTGTTGAGGAGAGATAAATCCAAAATTGGTCTCCACGTGTTCCCCTTCTTTGGTACTAGGAACAGGCGAGAATAAAATCCTAGGCCCCTTTCTGATACAGGGACTGGCTGAATGGCCCCATCTGGAGTAACTGAGAAACTTGCTTGTGAGCCTCCTTTCTTTGTGGAGGAGGAACGCCTGGCATGCCTTTGAAAGGGGGCATTGTATGGAAATAAAATCTGTAACCGTGGTGAATGATATCCAACACCCATTTGTCTTGAGTAATTAAATCCCAATTTTCTTTGAAAAGAGACAGTCTTCCTCCCAAAGGAGCTGCCAGACGAGAATCTACTGGCAGCTGAAAAGACAGGTCATTGGGTCTGTTTACGAAAGGACTGACCCCTGCCCTCACCAGAAGTCTGAGCAGGTGAACTCCTGTTCTAGGCCTAAAAGAACCTTGAGCCCTGCCCCTACCACGACTAGACCTACCCCTAGACTGGGAATCATAAGCAGGATATGTCCACCCCTTAGCAGGCCAATTTCTACTAAACTTCGGTGGCTGCACCTGCAAAAAATCTTTAACAGTTTGCATAGACTTAGCTTTGTCCTCCATTTTCTTTAAAACTGCTTCCACAGGCAATCCAAACAACACATCAGACTGTAAAGGAGCATCCAAAATCCTTGTCTTAACATGCTCAGCTAAATTCTGATCCTTCAACCAGGCATGCCTGCGAAGAACAGAACTAGTAGCAGCCACCCTCGAGGTGGCCTGTACAGCATCAAAACCACATTGCAAAGAATGCTTACCCACTTGTTCAGACACATGAACCAAATCCAGCAACTCTTTACACTCAATACCTTCCGCCAAAGCATCCACCTTAGATTTTAATTGTGAAAGGAGATAATTCTGATATTTTAGCATGTGAAACTGACAATTCAACGCCCTCATGGCTAGAGTGGAAGAAGTATACACTTTCTTTCCCCACCTATCCAAAGCCCTTGCCTCTTTATCAGTGGGAACAGGATTTTTAACCACAGAAGCCTTAACACCTTTAGGCCCTTGAGAAATAGTTTCTGGGTCCGCCCTAGGACTCTTAAACAAATACTTATGAGCTTCGGGCACCCTATAATACCTATCAGGCTTAACAGGAGCAGGAGGCAAAGAGTCAGGGTTCAGGGAAGCCTCTGCAAAACATCTTCCACCACATTCAACACAGGAGGAATAGCTAAGGGCCTATGCTGGGGTAAAACAAGAATTCCCTAAGCCTTTTCCTGAATCAGAGTAATCCTGGCCTTCCCATTTAAAGTGCTCCCTCATGGAATGCAGAGTCTCTGAAAATGAGAAATCCTCAGGAGGAGAAGCTGTAGGAGTGGAATCATCCACATCAGAATCAGAATAAGTAGGATACTCCTGCAAGTCTTCCGCAGAAGACTCTGAAGCCTCTGAACACTGTTCAAAACTATCAAACTCCGGTTCCACCCTAGGCCTCTTATCAGGCGGGGGCATAGAACCTCTAATCATAGTAATCAAATCTTCTGCCATTTTAAGCATATGTTTCTTAGGTACAGAACCCGAAATGCTAGGAGAAGCCCCCACTGAAGCTGAACTAGGCCTACCTCTCAAATAAGTTTTGGCAACAGAAGGAGAGGCTCTAACTACCTTGGGAAGAGAGGGGAGAACAGTTACCTGAGAAGCCCCCTCAGCCTGGCCTACCTCCTGAGAAGGCACATCCTGTAACAGTGAAGTTTCTGCCTGAGACTCCATGGAAACTCCTGGCAAAACCTCTGGCTCCACTGAGCCTTCTAAAGAACCGACGTCCGGGACTGCCGGTTCATCAACCCTAGGCTTCACTGTTTTGTCCTTGCGCTTCTTGATAAGCGGGCGCCGGAGCATCCGACGGCATTTTATAATTGCAACGCTTCCCAAACACTAACCTGGCACAGTCTAACCTCCTCTTAATAGTGCGCTTGTTAAACCTAGCACAAGAGCGCAACCAACAACGCCGTGCTCAGGCCCTAAACAAGGTATACACAAGGTATGGTAATCCCTATGAGGTATCTGTTTCCCACAAGACATACAGTTATTCACTTTTTCTGACATCCGCTTAAATACTGACGCCGCAGAAAACCAAAATGTTCCCCAACGGGTACTTAGCCAACTCTGTTTCGGTCTGAAACTCCGGTTTCGGAAATATTTCAGAACGCCAACCTGCACTCGCAAAACTGCTTCTGCATCGGACCATGCGGCAAAAAAGACTGAGGATATGACGTCGGTGATGCGCATTAGTACCCTGACGTACTGACGTCAGTCTAATGCGCCCTGACCGACGTCAGCCTTATACTCTGGTATTCGGGCCGACTGGACGCGGACTATACCCAATAGTAAGGACTGCAGCAATGGAAAACGAAGAACATCTTTGTGGCACAATTGCATCTCCCAGGGCATGCAATAGAACGACCGTAGCCTGCCACCATGAGGTTGGAACCAACTGCTATAAATCTGCACCATTTACAACTACCACATTTATTCATTGTTGATCTCACATGGTTGTCATTTTTTCTCTCTAATATATCCTTCAAATTATTTCCCCTACTAAAGATTATTACAGGGGCATCACCCAAAATGGATTTTAAATTTTCACTTAGAAAATAATCCCATAACATATTTACATTTGTACAGATTTCCAAGGAAATATCATTGTATTTCAAGATAAATTTAGGCCTTTCTTTATCTATACCCACGTTGTTATTATCACTGTTCAACCCATGTGACACTAATTCCTTAACCCCTGTTTTCAAAATTGGGGAGTATTTACTTCTCCTCTTTTTATACACTTCCTTTTTTGTTCTAATTAAGAGAGCCAAAGGATATCCTCTCTCCAAGAAAAATCCAATGAGGGTGTATATTTCTTTCTTGAAGTCCTCGTCATTACTGGTCAACCTTGAAAGGCGAACCATCTGACCTTTGACCAAACCCCTCCTCTGGTGCATAGGATGGCAACTAGTATAATGCAACATGGAATTTGCATAACTCGGTTTTCTATATATATTACTAGCAAATTCCGTTATGTTCTTAGTAATCCTAATGTCCAAAAAGTTGGCATAATCTCTATTCCAATTATAGGTAAATTTGAGGAATTCAGAACAGTTGTTAATATAATCCATGAATTCCCTAACGTTGTCCTCATCACCCTTCCATAGTATGAGTAGATCGTCCAGAAACCTATTATAAGACAGAATGTTGTTCCTAAATCTGGAATTCAATATGTACTTTTTTTCCCATGCTAATAGAACTAAATTAGCATAGGCTGGGGCGCATCTGGCACCCATTGCTACCCCAGTCATTTGTTTATATCTTTCACCCTCAAACATAAAAAAGTTGTTATTGAGTACCAATTCCATAAGTCCATGACAAATCTCTAACTTGTCCTTATCAAATTTCCTGTTTGAATGTAGACTATCATAAAAAAGCTCTAAACCCTCCACATGAGGAATTACTGAGAAAAGATTGACAATGTCAATTGTTAAAAAAACAAAGTCGCCAAGTTCCAAAAAATCAATTGAATTCAACCTTTCTAAGCAATGCCAAGAATCCTTGAGTATATGTTCAGCATCTGTTAAGGCCTTCTTGCAATGAAAATCTACAAAAGCTGCCAGTGGCTCGGTCTTCGAACCCTTGGCTGAAATGATAGGACGAAACTGAAGAAAATCAGTTCCCTTATGAGTCTTAGGTATGCCAAAAAACTTTGGCATATAAGGAAACTTCACTGCTAAGAAGTGAAAGTCTGCCTCATTGATCACTCCCTGATATAAGGCGTCTAATAGGTACATATCAATTTTCTGGTATGCTGAATTAATCTCATGTATCGATACTCTTGTATAAGTGTTGTCATTATTTAGGATGGACATCATCTGACCAACATAATCCAAGTTGTACATGATGACCATCCCTCCACCCTTATCAGGTCTCATACATCTATATTGACCCGTCAGTGTAAGTTCCTTGAGTACTACCCTTTCACTGTTTGTCATATTGTCAATATAAGTGGCCCTTTGCAAACAAAGTCTCCTCAACTCATATTCCACCATTTTCTCAAAAATACTGATCTCTTTGTTAGCAGGTGGCACGAAAATACTCTTCCTCCTAAGTATATTGGAACAGTCCTGCCCATTAGATGTAATACTGTTAGTACCTGAAGTGTGAAAATAAAGTTTCAAATTAATCTCCCTCGTAAATAGCTTAAAGCTTTTCAATACGTGGGTTACATCTAAACTGAAGCTTGGTACAAACTTTTCCCCTTTGCTAAATAATTTAAAATGAGATTCATTAATAATTAAATCAGTATAATTGTATATAATGTACCCCATTTCCTTTTGAATACTATGTTTCAATCCCTCCTGTGGAATGGAAATCATGTTGCTAGCATTGTATGTTTCTGCATCGTTATTATTCAATTTAACTTCCAAATCCTTGGTTAATGTTTCATTTAAACAATCATATCCACTAATTGTAGTGGCATCAGCATAAACCTCTTCCATAGAAACATCTAAAAAAGGCGGTGTAACTGCCAACGCAGTATTCAATTGATTTTGTACATTAATGCTAAACTCGTAGTTGCACTCCACCTGTTCATCCCTAGTGTTAACTTCAGGCTGGTAAGTCTCAAAAATGTTACCTTGTACCAACATCTCAATTCTACCATTGTCAACATCAGGTGAAATAAAACTGTTTTTGTTAAATTCGTCAATAGCATAAATATTCAAGTCAGTATGTGGACATTCACTAACAAAAACACTACAAGACTCTTCATAATTCCCCTCATAGATTGTACCATTTGGAAAACTGGAGACAGTTTGTAAAGAGGAATTAAACAATGCATCAATGTCATCACATACAGAAAAATTAACACATTAGTCCGAGGTACATTCAGGAGTAACAGAAATCAGCGATGGTTTGTTCCCCTCCTTCCTGGACTTAATCGTTGGGGCTGACCCTGGTCTCTCCCCTTGTTTAATAGTCTCTCGGACCTTCGTGGTAGCTCCGGTCCCTCCAAAAAATCATCAATGTTATCCCCCTGGCTTTCATTAAGACATTCCCCATTCTGATTGTAAAATTCAAATCTAACAGGGTTTTCTTGTTGGTAATATAATGCCTTCCGTCCCGGTGGATATGCGGTACGTGTTTTGTAAGCATGGCAGTCTGTCTAACTTTTTATTTTTAATGGCCTTGTTCTTATGTACAAAGTTATCTACATTTTTAATCACCCTCTCGTAGTGGTTTTTATGCTGAAAAAATAATAAGTCTTGTGTAATATTAGCATCCAAGTTCACTATTTCCTCTCGTAACTTTTTCATTTTGATCTCATTATGCCTCAATATTATATCTAATAAATCCATACCTGTCCTTTGGTATAAATCAATAAGTTCTTCATAGGCTTTGGAATCGGCCTCGATTCCCGTGGGTAGTTTCCAAATCCTTAAACCCATCGGAATCTGCCCCATTTCTTTTGATTTAGCAAGAAATAAACTATCCAATTGTACTGCACGGAACCTGGTGCAAGTCTTTTCATATTTGAATATCTGTTCACGTAGCATCAAAGGCTGTTGGTTAATTTGACCCACGTGTCCCTTAGCATTCAAACCTCCACTTACGTGTAAAGTAGGGGTTTCCAGCCATGCGCAAATGTTCCGTTGCTGGGTGTTGTAGTCCACAGTCCCCGATGTTGGCGGTACTTCCGTGTTGGAATTGCTGTCACCAAACGAATTTCCCCTCCTATCACGTCTAACGGCACCACTATAAGTTGTAGATTTTACCCTCTGCCCGGGTGTGATGTCGCTAGGAGAATGTAGTGTATACAGCTCCACCTGCGTCTCCGTAGGGCTGTTCACAGGAGTAGCATCATCTTTAGCCTTCTCCTCCTCATATAAACGTGCCAGCTTGGCCAACACGGTAGTTAATTCTTTAAGCAATGCTTCCATGTCCACAACAATTCTTGCCTAGTGCTCAAATTCACGGCTGACCAAACAATGAAAGGAAAGTACAAGGACCCCAAAAAAAGGAATCCACAACAAGTGAAAAAGGCAAACAGGTCCACCACAGGAATAGAGTCACAATAAGGCTGAGACCACTGGAAATGTAGGAAGCAGTTTAATCCACGACTGAGCGCTTTCACCAGAAACCTGGTATCATCAGAGTCAAAAACAATTCATACACACCCAGCATGTTCTTATATACAATGAAAAAGGCAATTAAACAATTGTCATTCCTTAATTGATGTAACATCCTTAAAGGTGAACTAAACAGGAATCAAATACATTTCAAAAAAGGCATATGTATAAATCCATTCATTGATGTAAACAAGTAAAAAATAAATAAATATATATACAAAAGTAAGTGTAATGATGTAGAAAATATATATATATATAGAGATGGAAATAGTGGCTGGGTCAGCTGGAGGGCACTTGAGGAGAAATTGCTATGATTCTGGGACCTTGTACAATCTGTCTGCCTTGCATGGGGCTGGAGGTTGGGAGTCAGGATTGAGGGATGTTGAGGAAAAAGCACTTAGAAAAGCCGGCAGAATAGGAGGGACAGCAGAAGGACTGGAAGAGCCTCTTCTGCACCTCAGTCATGTCAGTGGATTCCCACTTGAAGTAGTCTTTCATTTTGCAGATTGTTTCCCCAAAGGTTAAATCCTCAAATGGGGAGTCAGGGTTAATGGCCTCTTCCTCTGGTGATCCACATCCCAGGGGAAAGGAGATCTGCGAAGTATAGGAGAGGGAGTCCTCTAAGGAGTCAAAGTTTTCGTCATCTCTCCTTACAGTACCAGAGGTTTGAGGCCTAGGACTTGAGAGGAGGGACAATGCTAGGGCTTCCTAACAATGTAAGGTGTAGAACCATGAAGGCATTGAATAGGCTTTGGCTGAAAACTTGTCAATCGGGCATGTTTTCAGGCAGTGGAGAGAGATGTTTGGTCTTTTGTTTCTTCTTAAGAGGCCTAGCTGGCATCTGGCTAGGAGAAGGCCTCGAGTCAGACAAAGGGATGGGATTAGCAGAATCCGATGGGGCCACAGAGAGCGCTGGTTCCCCTGGCGTCTGAGGCACATGTCTTTAAGACCTCAACGGATATGCAGTCTGCTCGGGATTGTGTGGCTTCCTCATAGGTACCTGCTTTATCCTATCTTGCAGAAGCCGATTCCTCTGCCAGGCCGATGTTGACCACAGGCTGAGGTACAGGCGGTAGAGGCACAGCAGAAGAAGGCTGCATGGATTTGGCCCTCTTCTTAGGCAGTTTTAACGGGGCATCAGAAGTGCCTTCCATCCCTAATGCAAGTTGCTTTAACTGCTGGTTCTCTAGATAAAGGTTCGGAGCATGCAAACGGCGGCATAAGGTCTTAGGGACGGACGCCTGACAAATAGGCCAGTTCTCGTGGTGGTGTTCTTCACCCAAGCAAAAAAGTCACTGATCGTGGGTGTCTTTGTGGGGAATCTGCTAGCCACACTTACACTGCCCCTTCCAGGTGACATGAACAAACTATAGATAAAACAGAAGGCCTGAAAGGGTCCTTGACAGGGTACTTATCTGATTATTTCTAATCAGACATCAGCGAGCAGCAGGAACACCTGGCATACGACTGGTGGCTGAAAAGTTCTGAGGGCTGATGCATGCAGATGTCACTTTTATGGCCCACGTTCCTGCAGCCACGTCAGACACCTGACACACCCTGAGGGACTGAAGAACTTTGGAATACTGGACGGACATACGCAAAAGGCAGAAGGGTAAACCCACATGTAGACTACTGCAACACTGGAATAGAAGGACATCATGGCTGGAAAGGCCAACTCTATAGTCTTAAGTATACTAAAAAAATTCACTTCAGAAGACAGCCTCATGGTCTGAATGAGTGGTTTATGAATACTGATCAGACTTACTGTGCTTCTAATGGAAAGAGTTCTAATCTCATTGTCTCACTGCAAGTGGGCAGACTTCTCCCCACCACATCTGGAAAAGTATCCTGCTCCTATGTTAAAATAAAAGCAGGAACACAAAAGCTGGATCAGCTACAGTTTGCTCACGGAAGCAAGAAATCAAACAGGGAGGGGGTTAGGGGGTTCAGTGCTAGCAAAAGTCTAGAGAATAGATGCTAGTCCAAAGGCCAAGACACTACAATTGTAGCCAGCTTTTATGTGCTTATTTCTACTTGCAGGGCGAGTGACCACCAAACTACAAAGGCGCTCAAATGCAAACAGTGGTACAGTGACTACTGCAGAGCTCTGGAAAGTATTAGTCTACACAGAAATGACGATAATTTAGAGCTGCTCTAGTGGAAGCAGGAGCCAGTGAAAAACTGTTGCAGCACAATGTTAAACTGCAGCCTGGGTTTACAATTACAATTACAAAGAGCTAACAAAAGACACTGGCATAAAGTGGGAGATCACTTCAGTGACAGAGCCCTATGACTAACACCCAAAAGCATGACCTAATATGTCTCCTTCTTGTAAGACAGACAGTATACAGATATAATATTTTAAAAAGAAATTTCCACATTGGGTCCATCACATAAATGTTAGAATGGCTACATGAACCAACAAAGACATAATGCAAAAGGTTTAGCATAAAAGAGTACCAAGACAACTCTTAAGTCAGTGGCAAATGACTGCCCCTCCATACATTACTTCATGCAAACTTTTAGTTATGTACTCACCATAACTTCAGATGTTTGGGATCCATCTCGCCTACATTCTGAATGATGATGGGTTGAGGAGCCCCCCTCGTCCTCCGCACGCCTTTATGCCAAAAGAGCCAAGTCTTAATTGGCTGAGCTTACTATATCCCAGGATGCACCACCACAAACCCCCTCAGGATCTATTTGATACATGCACACATGCATACTGCTTATATAACATCTTATATAAGACCACAGATAAAAAAAGTGGAAAGCAAAAACTCTCTATCTCTTCTCTCTCTGGATCTGCAGGGGGGGGGGGAGTGGGGAAGAGAGGGGAAGGAGTATGATGAATGGAAAACACAGTTAGTTAAGGTACAATAAAAAGTAGATGTTATGTGATCCTATCTCGCACTATATTCTGAATGATGGGACAGCTGCCCCTGGGCACCTGCTCAGTGGCTCCTGGAACTAACACTGTACCGAAGGAACCAAATGAAGAAACCAAGTGATGCCAGTAGATGCCACATCCAATTTGTAGGCGGTTAACCAGGCAAATGGACAAATACAGGTCTCCTAAAGCACACCAAGAAGTGAAGCTTAGGAAATAGAAATATAGGAAGCTAGAAGTTAATTTGATAGGAATAGAAGCTGAATGATTGAAGAAGATGCAATTTCTGACCCATTTTGAGATTGTAGCTGAGATGAGAGTTTGGGAATTTGGTTTGGTTCAATTTATTTTCTTAGGCTGGTGTGATTATGGTCTTGACTGTCCTTATCACGGTTGGACTGCTCTGCCTGTGGTCCAAGCCTTTTAACATCCAATTTGCTGTCCTCATAAGATTGATTTGAAAGAAATTCTGGGAAAGAAGAAATTTGTTGAAGACAAGAATCAGAGCAGAAGATAGAGCAGGAAAGAAATGAGAAGGGACTGAGATTGGGCCTAAGAGATGAACTATGAGATGTGAAATTGAAGGTGGGTGGTACTTGAGACTTTTAGAAAAGACTGATATCTTTTCTTAATATGGTGGGTTTAAGCTAAGAATGCCGCTCTGCGACAGATATTTCCAAGAAGACAGCCGGGCCGTCTGGGTGGGGGGGAGATGTTAAAGCAGCATTAACTAAATCAAGATGAAATAGGTTGTGTGTGGGCACTAATAATTGACATTCTTACAATGTAGATCCCATTAATGACCTTGCAAAACTAGCCTGGTCTAGGGCAAGACTCAATCCGCAGAACTAATAATGTTTAAGATAGCAGCTAGTTCAACAAGAAATAGTTGAGACATTAGTTGAATTTTAAATAGGATGCTAAGATAGGAGAAACCTCTGGGACAGGAGCAGTGATGATTAAATAGGGATAACAAAGAGCCCAGATGGCACACCTCTTTCACTTTACTGAGGGTCTTTATAGCTACAATGGTTTATGGGTCAAGACCTCAATGAACAACTGGTGGGGGACTGTGTGGCTGGTGGTAAGGTCGGAAGTGGAGGAGCCAAGCTGTCAATTCCAATGAGACTACGGGAGATTGATGCAAAGACTGATCTGTTAGAAGAATCACGGGATCAACATTGAAGGACTCCAAGGGTCGGATTTACGCTTTTGGATGGTAAAACTGGGATCATCTCTCAGGTCAGTATGGGGCATAACCGTGCTTGAATGAACTTTGGACTTAGCTGAAGCAGGAATGACTTTGAAGGAGTGGATGGGGAGGGGTTGAGCTAAGCAAGCTTTGGGAAGGAGGGTTGAGCTAGTGCATATGGAGTTCCTTACTTCCAGGATGTGGAATCAGAGTGGCAATAGTTGGTGGTTGTTGGTGGGAGTCGCAATAAAAAATCAGCTTGCCAAGGTCCCCATCTCCTTTGTGGAGTCGCAGGAAGCGGTTAGCTTACATTTCCCGAGAGAGAGAATTGTCCTGACTAATTTGTCCTACTAACAAGATTGAATGAGCTCCCAGAGAGAATTCCCACACAAGAAGCGCTTGGTATGCCTTTCCCATTCCCACACTCGTGGCCCTTCTTGCAAAGGATACGCCAGCCCATTCCCTGTTCTCATGGCCTCTCACCAGGGAACCTGACATCTGTCTGTGTGGATGGTGGGAAAGGACTGAAAAAACCACCCATGATGTTGTAGGTGAGAAGATGGCTTCCATCTGAGGAACGGAAGGAAGAGGAGAAGAGCCTGCGAAGCCAGCTGCCCTTTCCTCCATGGCCTTGATGCCAGACCAAGCCCTATGGGGGAGGTATCTGGGTTTGCCCCTGCTGCTGGAGGGGGTGAACAAACACCCAATGCCCCAGGCTGTTGGAAGTCTGAAGCCAACAGCGGAGGAGGTCCCTTTGCATATTTCCGTAATTGATGATGACGAGGGGAGGGGAGATCTTGAAAGGACCATTGAGTTGATAAGAGTTCCCAAGAGAAGGATCATGTGTAACCTCCAGAGGAGGAACTAAAAGCACCGTGGATCCTCATGTAACTAGACCTGCGTGGACCATCCTGGCTGGGCAGATGGAAAGTCGAGAAAGGAACTTGACATTGGATTCTGTACTTGCATCCTCGACCTGTCTAGATGAACGGATCAAAGACTGAAATTGCGGAATTATTCATTGAGAAATAAAATTTATGAAGATGGTGGATTGAAGCAAATCTTGATTCATCAATTGAATGTAACCTCAGGGAAGAGCCCCAGAAGAGCACCACTTGAGGTGACCAATAACAAGCTGGTGGGTGGGCCGAGCCAGAGAGAGATAAAAAGATAGGGAAACTGGTGGAATAGATCAGTGCGGGTGAGTGCACCGAGCCAATGACTTGGTGAAGGCTCCTTGAGGAAGCCGAATTCATAAAGGGTGGTTAACTGGGTGGATAATAGGCGCTCCCAGGTCCTGGGCAGCAGGTCCTGATGGCCTGAAATGAGCCTAAAATTGGTTGAAGCAATACCCTGGGTTGGGAGCATTTCCAAACATGCTTCAAGGACGGGTTGAGATTGATGTTGATCTCCAGGTCTCCTGAGCCAACGCAATACATCTAGTCTGGAAAAGATCCAAATATTGGCAATTGGTCTGACCTTGAGAACCAATTGTACCTGTGAGTCATTCTTGGATCCGCTCTCCTGGTTATCAACAGATGACCTGGGTTTCTGAGCAGCTTTCTTTTGATGAGGGGGGATGGTTTGGATGATGGATGGTGGGCCTCGGGATTCTTTGTAGCAGGGGTCCGTATTCAGATGGGATGGCCCTATCTCCCGTGGTGATCTTGGATAGAGTCTTGACTCCCTTGGAGTGAGGTGCAATCCTGTGGTCAGAACGACACATCTCCGGGTCAAGGGAGCGTCCAGCACCAGGATCCTCATGTCAGGTGGGAAGCTTGGTAGCGAGCCCACTCGTCCGAGGAGCCTTGCCGGGCAATCCCTCTGCTCGCCTCTGAGGCTGAAGAGCCATGCTGAAGCTCATGCCTCTGACTTCTATCTGGGTGCCCTTGGGAGGGACGGCTGAAAAACAACCACATTTTCCCTCTCCCACGGCCTTGGGAATTCTCCTCTTGGTGAGGGGAGAACGGGCTCTTGAACCAGATAAACCACAAGATTCTTGCCTGCGGTAAAAGGCCGAGGGAGTGAAGGCCTTGTCAACAATGAGGGTCCCATCAAAGAGGCTTGCTCAGAAGATGGACTTCTGAAGGCCTCGGGGAGATGACACAAGCGGGAGCCGCAAAGTCATGTGAGCCACCAATGAAGAAAACTCCGCCCTTCGGCCAGGACAACTGCGAGCCAGGCTTGTCTACGTGCTTTGACGTCATGGGAGTGAACAAGTCAGACACCCCCTGGGCTCTGCCTCAATAGCAGTTGCCAATTGGGACGAGGACAGTTATTGACGCTGGTTGGGAGAAGCAAGGTAAGTGCCCAGCTCCAGAGCCTCTGCCTAGGGCTTAAAAGAGGGCCAGAAGCCTCTCTGGCCTATCCATGGGTGCCACTCCTTATTAGGACCTTGGAGTACAAACCCCAAAGAGAGGGGAGGATAGAAGGCCGTTAAAGACAGGGTCCTAGAAACCGGCAGTAAAAAAGTCCAGGCCAGAGTTTCCCCTAAAAGGCCCCACATAACAAGTAGCTTAAAAACATAAACCCCAATCACACACAGTTAAAGTGCATACCAAACTAAGGAAGTAAAAAACAGTTTTGGGAGAAGCTCGCAAAAAACTGACAGAAAAGTTCAGCAAAAAAACAAACTCCCAGCAACCTGAGACCAAAATCTTGCAAAGCAAGCAAAGCAATAGCCTCTAAAGAAAATTGGTGGTGTGCAAGCTGGGATACGCTAGCTACAAAGCCCGCCCCAAGCTTTAATCCCCAGGCCAGCGTCGAGTCGGAACCTCCTTATTTCAATAACGATTATTCAAGTCCATCTCTGCAAGGTCATATACATTTGGGTAGGCCTCCGCTTTTAGTCAACATTAGTGAGAAATTAACAGACAGAATTATAGTCACATACTATAATTAGAACCATTGCTGGAAGGTGCAACAGAAGGGTGCAAGCCCATGATGGCAACAGTGGTTATGATCCTGCAAGGGTGGTCAGCACTGAAGGCATGTCAGGATGAAGCCCCAACTACAGCCCAGGGAACCCAAGTTCTATTAGGAGCTCCGGCATCTGAAAGATCTGACAAGAGATGATGGCCATGCTTATCCTGGTGGAAGGGCAGGCCAGAGCCAGCCATTCACTGCACAATTCCCCTTTGGGGGAGGGGCAGGGATGCAAATGAACATCCTAGGAGCAGGTGTTAGGCTCAACAAGCAACTGACAGATGGTTGCCTTCATAGTGTGTAAATATGCATCATGGGGAAAGCATGGTGGCTTGCCACATTGACAAAGACTAAATGCCCCCCACCCCCAATCCAAAAATTTAGGTTAGTTATTCAAAATTGTTGTGCTCACTGATTCCCTGTTCACAAAAGGGCTCTTGCCTCAGTTCTGGGTGAAACCCAGAAACTAAAGAACAAATACAATTGGGTCCTCAAGCAAAAATAGTCTACAGTAAAAGTGAACTTGGCTGCAACGGTACAGGGCTTTGGTGGACACACTTGTAAGGCTTTGGAGTCCATTTCTTTTTCAGCATCAGACAGTGGTACTGTCTGCACAACAATGAAACAGGATTTCAGTGCAGTACTTGAGACAACTAAAAGTGCTACTGTCCTATTAAACTGGTGGGGGATGAAAGCAAGGTCATCTGTGATGTTGCTTCTATTAATCTCAAAGCTGATCAAATTCACCATGAAGGATAATCACATGGCATGGACATCTGTTGGATGTCCCTCAACTTGCAATATAAATGGTTTAGCAGACCAAAGTCCTTTGTACAGATGACAAAGTTACACTCCATAGTAAAACAAAAGAAGACAGACAGGATGAAATAATAAAATAAATGAACACTGAAAAATCACCAACTTCTTGATCATGCACTTCAAATCATTTTAAGCATGTCACAAATTTCTACCATCTCATGAACTGTAGAACATCCTGAAGACACCAGTAAAGAAGGTGTTTAATTATACTGTTCCAGACATCTTACTGTGTATTTATGACACTTAAAATTTGAAGTTCTAAATTTTTTTATTTACAGGAACTTTCTTTTTCAAAGATTTAGAATACCCACTGTTTAAGTAAGAAAATAAACAATCACTTACCAATCACACTGCTGCATGATGGAAATTTCTTTAATGATCTCCTGGAGGTCTGACTCAACAGGCACTTGTTTAATGGCAACAACCTGACCAGTTTCTTTATATATTGCTTTAAAAACACTGCCATATGATCTGTAAGCAAAATGAATACACGTTTAAAATACTCAAAAAGCCAAAAAGATTTTTCTAATTCCAAAACCTCACAGAAAACAGGTCACTAGAGTTTTCTTGTTAACTGAAAATTCAATACATGTTAAATGTGGCTAAAATGCAACAAGATTATCAGGAACCGAGCAAAAACGGGCAGCAGCTATGAAGCCATATTCTATCACTCTCAAAGACACACGGATACAGTTCTTGATAACCTCAACAAAACTTAACTAGTCCATGACCGCAAACATGGTAAAAGGATGGCCTGATTTAAAGAGTTCAGTCATCACCTTGGGGATAAAGGTAAGTTTGGAACATAAGGTGACCCTGTCCTTATGGAAACTAGGAAGCTCTCTCTAGACATGGCAGCCTGCAGTTCAGAGATCAAGCTAGCTGAGGTAAAGGCTACCAACAAAGCAGATTTCCGGGCAGCATTATGTTAAATACCAAAGCAGTTTGCAAAAAAAAAAAAAAGGGAGGGTAGCTTTTCCAACAAAACGTTGAGATCCTGGGGGACGAGTTACTGGGCCATAGTCAGGTCATTATCCCACTATGCCATTACAGCAGCATCCTGGAAATTATACCAATTCTGTTAAATGTGTTGCTCTTTCAGGACTCCCTACCCTAAGGGGGTCATCCCCATTCAATCAGACAACATGGCTACTTTACTCTACATTACCAAACAAGAATGCTGCCCTACCCACTGTACCCAAAGAGTCCAAAGTGGATGACAGTAAAGCAGTGAACCATCAACTCACACTGCCTTTTACTAGTGACCTTACCTCAATAGAGGCCAATACTTGCATAGACAGATTCAACCAGTCTTCTCTTACTTCATAAATGGGTCTAGGTTCTCTTACTGATGGTGATTTTTTCTGGTGATCTCTAGTTTGTGGATCTCTGTCTGCCTCTACAACAAATACCAAGTATCCACAATGCTTTTCCGCAACAAATGCCAATTGTCCATAATTGCTTTCCTTAACAACCATTATAAAAGATTAAAATCTCAAAACAGTCAATACATCTGCCTCTGACTATTCAGGTCACAGTGAATAACTCCTTCTATGCATGGATGTCTATAGACTAAAGAAATTGTAATTAGACAGAGACAAATCATTCTGCAAGGATGATCAGTCATTTGCCTTCACTGACCAACTTTATTGCCCTGTCTTCACTTAAGCTCAACCTTTCCAAAGAGTTTGCTTACCGTAGCAATTCTGTCAAAACAATTATACAAGGCCTTTTCCTCCAACTCCCAGGGCTTACTCCACTATAGCAATAGCTACGTCTATGGTATTTCTCCCTTATACTGCCACGGATGATGTGTGCAGCTGCAGCCCAGTCTGCCCTAAACACCTTTGTGAACCAGTATATAAGCTGGACATTATTTTCAAGTGCATGTTTTTTTTTTTTTTTAATGTGCTACAGTTGTCCACAGTAATTTCCACAACTGTAGCTAAAGGAAATAAAATGCTGAAAATAATCCAAAGAATCCACACAAGAGAATGCTGAGAACAAAACTTTAGAAAACGCAAAGCTTTCGGGTATGACCCTTTTTCAATACTGAATAAAAACATTTAAAAAGCATCTGCTTTTATACAAGCCAGGAAATCACATGACTGCAACCAAAGTCACATGACAAATTTGAAAAAACTTCAATAAATTAAAAAGTTTATAAGAAGTATGTATAAAAATAGTAAAGCATATATATGTAAAAAATATATATATATAAAAAAATATAAAAAAATATATAAGGCATAACAGTAGAACAATTTATTACATAGCAAAACATAATATAATACTAATTTCAGATTGCGTTGTAATCTAACAAGAATAGGTTTGATACTGACAGTACTATTAATACCAGGGGGGCTGTCAGCTCCCAAACGCACTATCCATTGATATTCTTTAGTCTCAAGATAGCTATTGGTATCACCACACCTATTCGAGGGAACAACTAAATCTATAACCCTAAATCTAAATGTATGCATATTCCCATTAGACTCGATATGCTTAAATAAAGCATTGTTAGCACACTGTCTCCTTATTTCCGACTTGTGTTCAATAATCCTATCCTTGAGTCTACGTGTAGTCTTACCAACGTAGTATGCAGGGCATGCAATACATGATGCCATGTATACTACGTTGGCAGAAGTACAGGTGGCTCTAATATATATCTAATAGACAATTAACCTCTTCTTATCAGATCAAAAAAAAATATAAATTACCATGATAACACCTCACTAAGGGGGGGGTTGTCCATCTTCACCAACATACCCTCCCCTTCCATCCTTCACCTTCAGTACATCAAGTTTGTGGACCTTTCTTCATCTCACCTTTGCCCTTTCCTCTCTCCCCCAAGTTCAGTGCTGTAACAGATCACTAGACTGAAAGAAAGGTACTGCATTACAAGAAGAAATGACTTTCTCAGGCAATGCAAAACTAACTGCTATGCAGTCTTTATACTTACGGCATCAAGTCCTAAAGGTCAACAAAGATGGAGCTTGTTAGAGATATGAAAGTTTTATACTTTTCTTCAATGGAAATAAAACAAAACTTCATGCTAACGGAGACTGTCCTTCATAGCCAATGCCAACAGCCAGATATCCAGGGAAGGAAATATGCTGATGTCCTTCAGCAACAGATAAGCTTCCACCATGCCATGCAACTAATTAGCAACCAAGAGGGGGAGATGAACCCAACTGTCAGGAACCTGAATGAATAGTGAATGGTCCCTATTCTGCAGTGGTGAAGCCTCTGGGATGGTTTGGTAAGCTGCATGTGCAGACTGGTTTCATGCAATCCAAAAGAGTACATACAGTCTTCATTGGGGAGGCAAGGGAAGACGCACTACATTATAAACATGTGGAATTACTTCTTTGAAACAGACACATTTAAGCTGCTGAGAAAAAATGGTCAACCTGAGATACTGCATCATCTTGTGTACCAAAAAAAACATTTTTGAGTAAAATCCTTGTCCTGTTTAGTCCACTGAGACCTGCTGGACTGCTCCTTTCTTGCAAGATGACTGCACCCCTTACCTTGCTTGCACCTTCTGAATGGATTGTATGTCTGGCAATGACTACATTGCAGGTTACCAGAGTTCAAACAGCAGCTCAGGAAACAGTAAGAGAAGGTGGGGAGAATGGGAGTAAACAGCTGCTGATACCTCAATCACCCCAGAGAAAGGCAACAACTCTGTTTCCACACACATCATCTAGTGGGAGCACAAGATGTCTACCCTGTGGAGCCATCAGACTCAGGCTGCAGTGTGCAAACTGCACCTTGAACACAGTGGTATTCAGTGTACATGTATGGTTCTCCTTGGAGAGCAGCTAGAGTAGAGCTCAAAAAGAACCACTGCAGGGGAGGGAGTGCTCTGCCAGAGAAGTCGGTAGGCCACCATACAGGACCAAAATGCTGGTCCTCTCCCGGCCACCAGACACTCCCCACTAGCAGATGAACTTATGGGGTACTCCCTGGCATGAATGAATGGGACTTACTGCTCTTGCCTTACATGAGAATTCCTGGCTCCTGTTAACAATGGAACAAATGGGCCTAAAGGGTGTAGGTAGACTATCCACAGAGTTAGGATTTGTGGGGTGGGGGAGGGATGGGGGATGGCAACATTGTCCTTTAAAGAAACCTCTGCATTCTTGGGAAAACTGAAATACCTGGCTCTCAGAATACTGCTGATTTCTCTTGTTCCTTTTAATCCCAGAAATGAAACATCAAGAAAAATGAAAAAAAAAAAAAAAAAAAGACAAGATGATGACCCCCCCCCCCCCCCCATGGGTGCATCCATAAATGATGCTTTAAAGTCATCAGCAAAGGCAGTAAGATACACTCAAAGTTGCCTACACATACTACACAATTAGGCATAGTTATGTGAGCTCCTGCTCTGCTAGCCAACTCCTTTTGCAGTATTCAGTGCTACCTAGATCATTAGGCTGTTGACTGCAGGATGATGTTGAAAGTTGACTGATATGCTATGATCCTACGGGTCACAGACAAGTTTAACAGGAGCTTACCAGGCTATCGACCCAGAGGTCATTTCAAGCCTAGCCATTTCATCCCAATGTAATACTACAGAAATGCTAGTCAATACCCACAATTCCATTTATTAATGACTGCCCATGTCCAAGAAGGTTGTGGGCACTATCCCAAGTAACAATTTATGGTGCCTCAGCCACTCATCCAGGTTCCTCGAACAGTGTCATAGAGGTGCTCTGTTACACATGAATTGGTAAGCCTGTTCCAAAGATATGGCAGTTGCTGAGAGATTAGTCTGTCCCTCCAGCATGTCTTATTTAAGTCACAGGCCATATTCAAGTCCCTGGAACAGGTAAGCCCTAGCCCCATTTGATTTACGGATATGCAGTAAGTTCATTAGGTTTGGGTCTTCGGTTGCTCTGTAGGGCAGGCATAAGTCTCCCCTAAGAAGTCTGCGATACAGAGTATAGTGACACAGATTTTAATCGGTCAATGTAAAGCACATGCGGAAGGCCCTTGATCATCTTTGTTAGAAACCCCTGAGGTCTAACTGCTGTAGGTGCTTAGTACAGTACATACTGAATGGGGCGTTATACTCAATTATGGGCCAGATACGTGCCAAGTAAACGGGGTTTATAACTTATTTTGCTCTGAAGGTGATGCCTTTACTAATCAAGTAAGCTCCGTGGAAAGCTTTCCTTACAATGGTAGACACGTGGTGGTCAAAGTTAAGGTCGCGGTCAACCTATGATCCCAGGTGCCCTACCACTTCATGGGTACTTAGGATATTGTTATTGATGTGACAGCGTGAAGGGACATTATTTGGGCTGAAGGGAATGATGGCACATTTCTTTGCATTCAGTTTGAGACCGTGACTAATACACCAGTCGTTGGTCTGTGTGAGACCATCCTGGAGTATACGGACATCAATTGGGGATACAATGATTGCATCTAGTTTGCAATCATCTGCAAACCTGGTCAGCCACAATCCTTTGGTATAAACTTCTCAGTAGTTCAGATCAAACTTACACATTATGGACCCTGCACTGAAACCTGTGGCACTCCGCTGGTAACAGCTCTGCTGGTTGATGTGGAGTCACCCACTTTGATAGTGTGTCTGGTTTGTGAGCCAGTTGGCAACCCACCTTACAACGAAGGGGTTTACATTCAGTTTGCTAAGTTTATCAGTAATGCCTGAATTTGGGATTGTGTCGAAAGCCTTTGCCAAGTCAAGGTATGCTGTGTGCACAAACTTTCCCTCATCAATGTCCTTGGTCACACTTTCAAAGAAATCCACCAGATTTAACAGGCAGGATCTGCCTTTCACGAAGTCAAATTGGGTAGGATCCAGGATTTGGAGGACACCTGTGTCTTTATTTATGAGGTCCATAAAGATGTGTTCCATGGGCTTACAGATGTGGCTGGTCAGGCTTTGGGTCTGTAATTCTCCAGGTCTGTTGCTAGGCCACCTTTGTGGAGAAGAATAATTGTAGCGGTTCTCCATTCTGCAGGAACAATGCCTGAGGTTAGGCTATGACTGAAAAGGGTGCTTAGTGGTGATGCTTGTTCATGTTTTAGCCTGTTTAGAGGATAGCCTAGGATGTCATCTGTCCCATAGAGAGTCAATGGTCTTTTGCCTTGGACAGGGCTTTGAGGACCTGCTCTTCAGATATGCAAGGTTGGGGGAGAGTTTGCTGCAACTTAGGAGGGGATAAGGGAGTGACATTTTCTCCAAACCTACCTGCTAGCAGGTTTGTTATCTCTGTGGGGTCAGTGTGTGTGATACCGTTGGCCACCAGTTCTTCACATGCTTGGGTCCTACCCTTTAGGTTACGTACATAGCTGTAAAAAGCCTTATGGTTATATCATGGCAGTACTTGCTAGGTTTCTCTCAAAGGAGCTCTTAGATGATTTGACAAGCTGTCTTCTTTGCCTGTTAAGGCGGAGGAGGGTGCTTTTCCATTGTTGGGTCCTTGTCTTTGTTTTCTTGGACAGCAACCTTTTGCATTTATTGTAGAGTTTGTTGGTGCTGGAAGTCCACCGTGACAGCTTGATTTTACTTTGAGTTCTGGCTTTGACTATCTGGTACAGTCTAGTTTATACACTTATGCAAGTGATTGTACAAGCCTTTATTGTAAGCTTCAGAGTAGCTACCACTTTCAGCTTGGGGTGGAGCTTGGAATGCATTTATAACTTCACTAGGAAGGTACAGTTTTGCCTTGGTGAAGTTTTTTAGTCTGATTTCACCCTTTGCAAGTTCTGGTATTAGTATCAGTTCGAAGGTGACTGACTTGTGGTCAGTTTTAACTAATGATGGTCCATCAGTTGCATTAGTGCACCTGTTTGGCATGTTAGTGAGGACCAGATCTAGAACATTTGTTACTCTTGTTGGGGTATGGACAATTTGCTCCACAGCATTTGAATTCACAAAGTTAAGGAACTTTTGTGCTAGCGAGTTTGGGCTAGAGTAGGTTTCCCAGTTGATGGTGGGATAATTGAAATCTCCCATAACCAGTGTGTTCTGTAAAATTTGGATGGTCTTCAGTTTGGTTAAGTAGGCTTTGTGGGTGTTGGGACCCATGGAGGGGGATCTTTAACTGGCTAGGGCTTGAATGGGGGTTTTACCCATGGTAACCTGGACCTGGAGTAACTAAACACGAGATGAATTTCTCTCTAATATAGACCTGAAACACTGCCTAATTTGGTTTTCACACCTTCATTTTGCGGTCTAAAGGTGTGGAAGGCATTGTAGCCTTGCAGGGCAGGGGTACTCTCTGAGGCCTTAAACAAGGTTTCTGTGACTGCACAGACATCTACATCTTCTAGTGATAGAAGTGCTTCCAGGGAGTGCAGTTTTTGGTTAAGCTCCTAGCATTTAGCAGCAAGACCCTTATTTTTTTCCGACTGTTAATTTCACATCAGTAATACTGTTTGAGACCTTGCCTACAAAGGCACTATGGGGGAGGCAACAGCCTTTGCCAGCAGCTGAAAGCCTAGGGTTGCCAAGTGCAAACCACCTCTGGCAAAGCAGCTAGGTTTGCAGACCATGGCTTCCCAGGCAGACATGACCTGTATCCCCTTGGAATGATGCAAACAACTAAGTCAATTATTGAAATTAATTATTTTTTTGTTTATACTGTGGCATCATTCTAGGTGAGGGTAGTATGCTACTCAAGTTTAGGGACATACCTGCCTGGGACACATACTCTGATTGTGACCATGTCTCTCTCTATATAGTCCAGTGAGGTACGTCTCAGGTCATTCACACCAACACGAACTATGACAGAGTTATAACAGTACTTGTGTCTGAGAAATCTGAGTGCATGCTTGATTTGACGAATCCTGGCACTGGACAGGCAGCTGACAGTGACTTTCTCCTTGTCCATCCTGGTGAGTGGAACATTTGTGTGCGCCATTACTGAGTCTCCAATGACAAAAAACTTGATTTTTGAGTATTACTGATTACTTAAAAAGGGCCAGAAAACATGAACTTTCCTGCTATCTCTGCAAGCAGCTTGGTGGATATGGGTGTCCTGTGGCAATGTAACAGTTGCCTTATATTTACGGACACCCACCTTATTCTCGAACAAATTGATAAGGTACGTGAAAGAGGTATTTACACAATGTGACAGGAGATAAAGCTCTCACTTACAAGCACTGATAGTATTAAGTAGGTTGTCAGAAATGCACACACTACATCCACCGCACACAGTACAAATCAGACAAAGACCCACACATGATGAGGCAATTTCAAACAAATATCCTGAGCAACCCCAAAAGTAGTGCACCATAACAAAGTCCACCACAACACATATAACCACATCTCATGGAGCCTCAGCTTCAAAGACGGTAAAGCAAGTCACTGCACATCCTAACACTGTATTTATAGGAGACTGCATTATAAGACCCACAGCTGTCCCACTCAGGCTAAATAAGGAGAAAGTCTGTCAGTCAATCGTCTATCAAGGGATAGGATCTACCAGATCATATACGCACTCGGGTCACTGGACCACAAGTACCAGTATGACTCAGTCATAGTCCATGTGGGTGTAAATGACCAGAGGCATACCTCCCTGGACTACATGAAGAGAGACGTTATGGAGCTCTCTCACTTCGTGTCCCAGGCTGGTATGGGCCCCATCATAGAGCAACATTCTACCTTCTCCAAGGATGATGCCACAATATGAAAAAAAGATAATGGACTTTAATATTTGGCATAACTTCCGGTTCCATTCCAAGGGGGTGCAATATTTGACAGCATGAGAGAATCTGGATGACAGAACACACTGCTTTGCCAGGTCTAAATCTGTCCTCTCTAGGATTTTGAATATTGGCTATAAAACTGTCACTCCTCATAGTGGCTTTTTATTTATTTATTTATTTTTTTTTTTTAAGGCAATGCCAAACTGACAAACTTTCTTGCATAGCAAAACAACCCAAGGGAATCTAAAAGTGATATCGCTCAATGCCAGGAGTCTGAAAAAGAAACTGCACTCCCTCAAGCTCTCCT
This sequence comes from Protopterus annectens, assembly GCF_019279795.1. Taxonomy (NCBI): domain Eukaryota; kingdom Metazoa; phylum Chordata; order Ceratodontiformes; family Protopteridae; genus Protopterus; species Protopterus annectens. The sequence goes on along the minus strand of NC_056746.1, from coordinate 1,063,381,637 downwards.
CACCCTGGAGAATGCAGGCATCTGTACAGTTACAGAGAGGTGATTTAAAGCTATGGAAAGCACCCCAGCAGTGCAAGGCTACAATGTCTTTCACATATTTAAGACAGACTCTGGGCATACACGGACAAAAGTTGGAGGTGTCTCAATATACATCAATAACAAACTCACTTTAATGCTGATCAAGCAAGATGACGCATTTGAGCATCACCATGTCCGAATTACTAAGGCAATCTTCACATTATCTGTTAACCTGGTAAATTTTTAAGCCCCCTCCCCAAAATCATGATGAAAGACTTGTGCAGAATGGTTTACAGATACCCTGTATCATGTTAACAGATGCATAGAGAGAGCTTTGCTTACCAGGGATAAGCTCACAACAAACTCAAAAAAACAACCCACCTTAGTCGAATCCAGTCATCAATCGGTTGTAAAACAAAAGGAAGAGTCACAGAAAAAGTCAAGAAATACAATACTCAGCAGGATGAAAACTCTCTCATCAATCTAAACAAATCAAGCAAAGGACAAAGTCTAACAAAGCCAATTTAAGTTAAAAATAGCATCCTAGACCAAGGACAACATAAGGCTTTATTTAGCTATATTCATAACCTCAAAGGCTGTACAGAGCAATGTGCAGAGATGATTCTAAAGTAACTACCTACACAGAACTGGAAGATGTAGCAAATATACTGGCAGATAAATTGAAAAAGACATTATGTATTTACCATATAGTTCCATGTGAGTTGTCTGAGCTGATCTTCGGCTCCGAGTCAGCCTACTACAAAGCTCGAGGTCTTCAGACAGATCAAGGCCAAGTCCCTATCCCATGATGCACCTAGTTACCTCAGATCTTGTTTGCTGCGTATAATAATACCATGTGTCATTGTATTATTTTAAGAGAAAGACATAGAAGGATTGAGCAACCAGGAAGAATCTAGTATCTCAGTCCTCGAAAAACCCTGGAGGGGTAGGAAGGTGGGAAGTAAGAATGAAGGCAGTATGAACAACTCACATGGAACGTTATGTTAAGTGCATAACTTCTTTATGTGAAGCCTGTTCTTTCTCACTGTTAATTCTTACAGATGGGTAGCGTCCCAAGCACCACCTTTCTCGGGTGGCTCACTGGAGTATGTTTTTCAGGACAAAAGACCCAAAAGAGGCCCTGTCCACTTTGTAATGAGTGATAAAGGCATGAGGTCTTGACCAAGTGGCTGCTGCACAGATGATGTCTATAGAAGTCTACCAGAAAAGGCAGACGATGTAGACACTGCTCTGGTAGAATGAACCTTTATTTTGTGATGCAATGTCATATTAGCAGCTGAATAAACAAATGTGATACAATCAGATAACCACTTAAGAGTTGTTTTTGCCACTGGCATACCTCTTCTGGAATCTGAAAAGGAAATGAAAAGCTGTTCTGATTTCCTGAACTCTTTTGTTCTATCCAAGTAAAATCTGAGCTGTCTATGAACATCAAGCTTGTGCAGCATATACTAAGTTATTGGTGTGTTTGGGAAAGAACACTGGCAAATCAATAATTTGGTTAAGGTTAGTTTCAGTACAAACTTTGGGCAAAAAAAGGGATTAATTCGTAGTGAGACTGTCAGCATGGAAAAATAGATGAGGCTTTATGGACAAGGCTTGAAGCTCTGACACTGCGGGCAGAAGTGGCAGCTACTAAAAAGATAGTCTTCCATGACAGATATTTCAAATCGCATGAAGAAGCTGGTTCGAAAGGAGGGAGAATAATGCGTGAAAGCATAAAATTTAGATTCCATGGGGTACAAGGGGATTTCAAAGGAGGTCTCTGATGAAAAGTCCATTTGAGAAAGGCTTTGGATAGTTTTTGTGTGACATTATGTTCAATCCTCTAAATCCAAGGTGAAAATTAGAGATAGCAGCAAGTTGAACCCGAACTGTTGCTGTTGCAGCACCTTTGTTAAAAATCAGTCAAGAACTCTAATATGGAGGCCATAGGGGCTTGGTAGGGATCAATGTTATTTTGAGAGGCCCATATAGTCGTATTCATAGTTAGGTACTAGGCTATCGGCCCAAGGGCCCACGTAAACCTAGTCAACAAGGTTCTCTGGCTTACGTCGCCAAAGAAAGTTATTTTCCTGTGCCACTGTAGAGCAGAGGCACAGAAAATCTTTTCCATTTGCTAAGGCATAGCTTCCTAGTAGAGGATTTATGAGAAGATATTAGAATCTGCTGCATTTCATTTGAAAGGTTATGGAACCTGTCTATGTTGGGAATTGGAGCTGTCAGCTTCAGGGACTGAAGAGAGAGATAAAGTTCCCCCGACGAGTGTGTCAAAAGATCTGGAACTGGGTCCAGAATACAAGGGTCCTCCAATTGATGAATTCGAAGGAAGAAGAACCAAATCTGACGAGGGCAATGAGGGGCTATTAGAATGATGGTCCTTCCCAGGGGTTTTGTTTTCTGTAGTACTTTGGGTATCAAGGGAATTGGTGGGAATGCACAGAGGAGACCCGGAGGCCGATCATGTATGAGTACGTCCCTTGGGGCTTCTCCCGGAGGGGGAATCAGGGCAAAGTAGCTTCTGCATTTCGTGTTCATGTGATTGGCAAAAAGATCGCAGCAAGGCTGGCCCCACCTGCAGAAAATTCTCTCGGCCATTTCTTTCTTGAGGGACCACTCGTGAGGCAACATAATTGCACTGCTCAGCCTGTCTGCTATCACGTTGGATTTCCCCCGGGATGAGAGTTGCTAACAGAAAGCGCTGGGTGGATGTAGCCCACTGCCATACTCTTAGGGCCTCAAGACAAAGGGGGATAGAACCTGGTTCCTTCCTTGTTTGTTCAAGTACCAGACCAGGGCCATGTCTGTCTGAATCACAACTGTTCCCAGAGGAAGAGAGTACGGGAAGTACTGCAATGCTAAAAGTACAGCTCTCATCTCCAGGACATTGATATGCAGATGTGTCTCCTGTTCGGTCCATGTGCCTTGGGCAGTTCTTCCCTGAAAATGACCCCCCACCCTATCAGGGAAGCATCCATGGTCACTGTGGGCGCTGGTGGGGACAGAAAGTACAGTTGTGTACACCTACTATAAATGTAGATGTTAGAGTGTCTTCACTGTTGCAGTCATGACTGTAGGTTTCTCCCCTGCCAGCAGGCAGTCCTCGGTCAGCCAGAATCCCAAAGTCTGGGTCCAGCATCGGCTGTGCAACCATGCTTCCTGACGTCAGAGCACCAGGAGTACAAAGCTGACAGCCGAGGCCATCTTCTCCAGTTTTCTTGCCCCAGATGTCAGGAGTCCCAAAATAAGAAAGGTCCCATATCCTTTGCAAATACACCTCAGAAGAATGGTGAAAAAATGAACTACACAAAAGTAAAAATAAGAGGGGACAGGAGGGAGGGAAACCCAGACTGCAACAGTGAAGACACTCGAACATCTACATTTATGGTAGGTGTACACAACTGTACTATGTTCATCGTGTTTCACTGTTGCAGTCATGACTGTAGGGTAGAATCCCAAAGCAGAATGAAAGGGAGGTGGTCATAAAATAGAAGGGGCGGCTAAAATGCCCTGCAAGACTGCAGAGGCAAAGCCTGCCCTAGACTTAGAGTAGAGAGGTAGATTGTAGTGCTTAAAAAAAGTATGCACTGAACTCCAAGTTGCAGCTTCCAAAATGTCTTTGGTAGGAACTCCCCTGAGGAAGACCGCAGAAGTGGCAGCAGCTCTGGTGGAATGAATCCGTATACTCCCTGGGATTTACTTTCCATGGTGTAAATAACAAAATCTGACTCCATGAGCAATCCATTTAGAAATGGTCCGTTTTGAAATGGCTTTACCTTGGGAACTTGAAGCATAAGAAACAAACAATTGTTCTGATTTTCTGATGTCCTTGGTTCTGTCCAGGTAAAAACGTAGTTGTCTGTGTACATCCAAGGAATGTAAGATCCTTTCCCCTTTATTTTGAGGAGTGGGGAAAAAAGTTGGCAAGTGGATAGTTTGATTTAAAGCCACTTTGGAAACCACCTTAGGCATGAAGGTAGGATTAGTCCTCAAAGACACCCTGTCTTGATGAAACATAATATAAGGTTCCACAGCCATAAGAGCTTGTAACTCTGAAACTCTCCTGGCAGAGGTTAGGGCTAACAGGATGGCTGTCTTCCAAGATAAAACTTGATGTCAGAAGAGGCAGCAGGCTCAAAAGGAGGCAAGGTTAGTTTTTCCAAAACATAGTTGAGATCCCAAGCAGGAATGGGAGGAGATCTAGGAGGTCTTAAGTTCTTAGCTGCTCTGAGAAACTGTCTCAAGAGCTGGTGGGAAAAGATTGGAGGGTCTGTATTATAATGAGCGGAAATAACAGAGGCATGCATCTTAATGGAAGAGAAAGAGAGACCCTTATGTAAGAGATCTGTCAAGTAAAGTAAAATTAAAGGAATGTTCGGAAGAAGAGGATCAGAATCCTGAGCCTGCATCCAGGAACAAAATCTTTTCCATTTTCCTGCATAAGATTTTCTAGTGCTAGGACGTCTGGCTTCTAAAATGACATCCATAACCTGCTTGGGTAGGAGAGAAGAAATCAAAGGCCCTGGATTAACCAGGCCGCCAGGCTGAGAGTGCTGACATGGGAGTGTAGAACCTGACCCTGATGTTGGGACAGAAGGCTCGGAGTTTGTGGCAAGACCCAAGGGGGCTCCAGACATAGGTTTTTTAGAGTAGGGTACCAAAACTGTCGAGGCCAATTTGGGGCCAACAAGATTATCATCTTGGGCTTGTCCTGTTTGATCTTTAATAATACCCATGGAAGAAGAGGAAGAGGCGGAAAGGCATATCCCGAGAGGTTTCTCCAACTGAAAGATAGTGCATCCACTTTCCAAGCTAGTTTGTGGAAAGTCCTGGTGCAAAAATTCTGTAGTTGAAGATTGAGATGGGATGCAAAGAGATCTATGTGAGGACGTCCCCAGACTGCTGTTACCATCCTGAATATTTCGATGTCCAACATCCATTCATGTGGATCCGAAAGGTTTCTGCTCAGACTGTCTGCCAGGAAGTTTTGCTTCCCTGGTAGAAACTGAGCTCGAAGGTCCAGATTGCAAGCTAGAGCTGTGTTCCATAGATCCATGGCTAGTCTGCAAAGGGGTTAGGAATGAGATCCCCCTTGCTTGTTTATGTACCACATAAATGTGGTATTGCCTGTCCGTATTAGTAGTTGTTCTGGTTGTAGAAGATTCCTGAAGGCCATTAGAGCTTTCTGAACGGCTAACATTTCCTTTAAATTGATATGCAGGTGCTTCTGATCCTTTGTCCAAAGGCCCTCCAGACAGTTGCCCTGAAAATGGGCTCCCCAAGCATAATCCGAGGCGTCCGTGGTTAGAATCTGAGTGGCAGGAGGCAGACAGAAGGGTTTCCCTTTGTTTAGAGTACATGCCCTGGACCACCAAAGGAATTCCTTTTGAAGACAAGGCAGGACGGAGATCAGTATGTCTAAACTGTGGCAATGCTGAGACCATACAGGTACCACTGTATTTTCCTCATGTGTAGTCTTGCATATGGTACGAGTAGGATGCAGGAGGCCATGTAACCCAAAGCCTGCAGGAATCTCCTTGCTGATAGCAGAGTTAAAGTTGCCAAGGTTTTGAAAGTTGAAGCCAGCTGTAATTGTTTTTCGGATGTCAGAAATGCCATCTGAGTTGTGGTGTGTAGAAGAGCACCCAGAAAAGTTATCTGTTGTGAGGGTGTCAAACTTGACTATGTTTACAGAGAATCCCAGGATATGCCTCCTTTAAATCCAAAGTTACCATCCATGCATCTTTGGACAGATTGGAAGTAGCTGCTGTAGAGTAAGCATCTTGAATTTTGGAATCTCTAGAAAGGTGTTCATGACTGACAGATCCAGAATGGGTCTCCATGAGTTTTGCTTCCTGGGGACTAGAAAGAGCCTTGAGTAAAAACCTTGTCCCATCTCTGAAAGTGGAACTAGTTCTATGGCTTTCATAGCCAAAAGAGCTTCCACCTGGTTTAAGGCCTCTGTCCATTGATGTTTTGGAAAGTCTGGCCATCCGCTTGGCCTTGGCAGGGTATGAAAATGGAATTTGTAACCTCTTGAAACCACATCCAGAACCCACTTGTCTTGGGTTATACGAGTCCAATTTTGATAAAAAAAGAGAGAGTTTTCCTCCGAGAGGGGCTTCCAGGCAAGAAGTTCCTGCAGCCCAACAGAGGTAGTCATTGAGTCTGTTTCCTATGAGTTTGTGACCTGTCCTCTCCTCCCCTAGGGGTGGAAGCAGTCCATTGTCTTGGTCTATAAGAAGCTTGTGTTTGAGGCCTTCCTCAGGAGCGTCTATATCTGCCCCTCTGAGGCCTGTCTGAAGTGGGAAAGGGCCAATTCCTGCTAAATCTTGGTGGCTGTACTTGTAAGAAATCTTTAACTGTTTGCATGGATTTCGCCTTATCCTCCATCTTTTTAATCACCTCTTCAGCTTTTGATCCAAACAAAACATTATGCTGAACAGGAGCATCCAATAATTTAGCTTTAACTTGTTCTGGCAAATTTTGTTCCTTTAGCCATGCATGCCTTCTAATAACTGTGCCGGAGGCAGCAGCCCTACAAGAAGCCTCCAAGGCATCAAATCCACAGTGTAAACCATGCTTCCCAACTTGTTCAGTGGCATGCAATAAGTCATACAATTCCTTATCTGCACAGGCAGAAATGGAAGTAAGCTTTTGTTTTAAAACAGACAAGAGAAATTGCTGGTATTTCAGCATATGAAACTGACAGTTTAAAGCCCTAATGGATAAAGTAGCAGAAGTGTACACTTTTTTGCCCCATCTTTCTAAAGATCTAGAATCCTTTTCAGTGGGAATGGGGTTTTTGGCAGAAGCGGCCTTAACTCCCTTAGGACCCTGAGAAATGGTTTCAGGGTCAGCAGAAGGGTTCTTGTATAAAAACTGGTGGGAATCAGGAACCCTGTAATATCTATCAGGCTTAACAGGAGCAGGAGGAAAAGAGTCAGGGGTTAAGTTAGCCTCCGAAAAAGCATCATCCACAATATCCAAAACAGGAGGAATAGCCAGGGGTCTATGTTGGGGGAGAAGAAGAAAATCCCTTAGTCTTTTCTTAGATTCCGAATACTCCTGCCCTTCCCAGTGGAAATGTTCTCTCATTTCATGCAAAGTTTCCCCAAAAGAGAAATCCTCAGGGGGAGAAGCTGAAGGAATGCATTCCTCAGCATCAGAATCCTCATAAGGAGGGAACCCAAAGAATATTCCTGGTCAGAAGAAGAAACTGAAGAAACAGAAGCCTGATCAGAGGAATCATAATAAACTTCCTGCCTTGGCCTTTTATCTGGAGGGGGGATGTGAACCCCGATTCATAGTAAGTAAATCCTCCACCATCTTGAGTAACTGTTTCTGTGACTTGGGAGCCGGTTCAGAAGAGGCCTGTGTTGCAGTCTTTGATTTAGAAGGAGTCTTTGCCTTTATTAGAAGCTGAGTAGGCCTGAAAACCCCTTCAGAAGCCGGTACCTGCACAGCAGCTCCGGACCAATCCGAAGGAGCATTGTCCGAAGGTCCTGCAACAGAAATATTCAAAGGCCTGGTTGGCTCCTCATGAGAGTCCGTTTCGGCCATCGGTTTGGCCGACGACAGGGGCTGCAAAAGCACCTCACTGACGACGGCCGAACCTGAAGCTGGCTCCGCTTGTGTGATATCGTCAGATTTGGACCTCGGAGGCCTGTCTTTATCCTTGCGAAGTTTGTGAACTCCAGTAGCCGGAACTGTATCCGACGACATTTTGTAGTTAAAGCGCCTACCGAAGTAATGAAAAGCAAAATCGTACCTTAGTTTAATTGTACATTGGATTGAATCTAGCACAAAACCGACAACTAGCTACGTCGTGGTCAGGGCCTAAGCAAGGACTACAGTAAGAATGAAAATCCATATGAGGTATTTGCTTCCCACATGAAATACAATTATTAACTTTTTCTGACATCGGACTGGAGCAAGAAAAAAGTTTCCCCAACTGGGTACTTGGCTTAGAGTGGAGAAGAAAGTCTTCGGACTGAAGTTTCAGAAAAAATAGTCAGGAGTCAGCCAACCGGCACTTGTGAACTGCTATCACCGCACGGCAAGAAAGACTGGAGAAGATGGCGTCGGCTGTCAGCTTTGTACTCCTGGCGCTCTGACGTCAGGGAGCATGGTTGAACAGCCAACATCGGACCCAGACTTTGGGATTCTGGCCGACCGAGGACTGCCTGCTGGCAGGGGAGAACCCTACAGTCATGATTGCAACAGTGAAACATGATGAACATCAAAAGGATGACCTATCGTAACAGGAAGGGAAGTCAACCACCACTGAAGATCCTTTTTGCATGTGTTTGTGATCATTATAAGATGAGACATTAGGAGCTCTTGGTAAGACCACTGAGTGAACAGCAGCCATTGCAGAATCCGCATGTGCATGTGACCCAATGGCATGGCTAATATTGCAGTTGCCATCATGCCTAACAATTTTAGTACTTCTGATGCTGCAGCAGCCTTGTTTTTGTATATAATATTGTGGACCTGCTGAAGGAGTGTCAAGACTCGTTCTGCTGGAAGTCTCAAAGTGGTGGTAGTGGTGTCCAATTCTGCTCCAATAAAAACGGTATGTTGCAATGGTGACAAGGCAGATTTTTCTGAGTTCACTGTAATGCCCAGATGACTGCAGAGTGAAAGAGTGGTGTCCCTGGCTTGTATGAGCTGATGCCTGGTGGTGGTGGTGAGGAGCCAATCATCTAGGTACGGAAACACCTGGAATCCTAAACGTCTTAGGTGAGCCAGGACCACTGCCATACATTTGAACACTCTGGGGGCTGTAGTGAGACCAAAAGGCAGGGCTCGAAACTGGTAATGATTGGCTCCCAGACGGAAGCGCAGGTGATCCCTGGATGGTCTGGCCATTTTTATGTGGTAGTACGCATCCTGGAGATATATCGAGCACATCCAATTGTCTTTTCCTAAAAAGGGAAGTATCGACTGAAGCGTGACCATCTGGAACTTCTCTTTCTTGACAAATCTGTTTAGTCTACTGAGGTCCAAAATAGGTCTCCAGTCCCCTGTCTTTTTTGGAACTAAAAAGAATCTTGAGTAAGTTCTGGATCCAATTTGGTCTGCTGGGACTGGTTGGAGGACTTTTTCTTAGCAATGTATGGACCTCTACTGTTGCCTGTTCCTTGTACTGGGTGGAACCTCCGGGATTTTTGATGTCAATGGAGGGGGTGTGGCGAAAGGATTGAAATATCCTCTGGAAATGATACTTCGCACCCAGTTGTCATTTATTTTGAGCCAGGTGTCCGGATACAAAGATAAGCGACCCCCGACTGCCTCCCGAGTAGGACAGTCGGGCATCCTTTCAGGAGCACTGGTAGGGCTTCCCAAAGAACTGATCTCTGTCACCCTGGTTTTGCGGAACCCTTCTGCCACAAGGGCGGCGTCTTCCATTATTGCCCCCCTCATCTGCATCAGGGGGGAGGTTCACCACGCGTGTCCTGAAAGGCTCCTTGGGCTTTACGGAACCACATCTTTCCTCCCCTTTGACCCTTGTGGTAGGGCCTGGTAAGGGTGGAAAAAAGGACTGACAGCAGACTGTCTTTCCTTCCTGTTCACACCTGGTCAAAGTTTCCTTAACTTTGGGCCCGAAAAGGGGCGAGCCATCAAAAGTGGTGTTGACAAAGGATGACTTAAAAAGCTCCGCAAAGGAATACAAGCACATCCAGGAGTTGCTTCTAAGAGTAATTCCAGTACCCACTGCTCTACTCCCGCCATCAGCTGCATATGAAATGAGGTGCATGGATGAGTTTACTATGGAATTGAGGGTAGCAAGCTGGGAGGCAACTTTATCTGAAGCTCCTGCAGCTACTGTACCTTGAAGAGCATCTTCAAGCTATTTCAGGAGATCTCTTTGCAGTCTAGTAAAATGGGTGAGATATAGTTGAGTGAATGCAGTGCAAAAGTCGCTGAACTGTATGTGCGCTTCCCATATCTATCCATGATACTAGAGTTTCTGTTAGGAGGATGGATAGAGGAAGAAGTTTCCGAAATTTCCTTTTTGGTGGCTGCCGCCACCACCATAGCATCAACTGGCACTCCCTTGGTAAGAAATGATTTTTCATGGGGGGGGGGGGGCAGAAATAAATTTATTAGGCCTCCTGGGGACAGGCTACATGGTGTCCGTAGACTCCCACTACCTTTGTGAGACCAGCTAAATAAGCTCATCGAAAGGCAGTGACACCCAAAAAGTGGAGGGTTGAGACCCGAAAGCCTTCAGGAGAACCAACTCATCTTCAGTAGGGTTGGTCGACTGCCAGTCACCCCTCTGCCTAAGGATTTCTAATATCTTAGCAAATGAGATCCTCCAAGGGGGACCCTTCTGATTCACCCAAGTCGGTATCGGATGCAAGAGACTCCTGTGGGAGTCTAAATGCTTCCTCTTACAGAGTCTCTTCCTGGGAACCTCAGTGGGAACTTCTGGTGAGGTCTCGGAAGAGCAGGGACCACCCAATGGGGCTTCCTGAGGCTCTTGGTCTCTACGCTTAGCAAGGATCTGTGATGCAGAAGTGGACACAGGCACTTTTGGGGAGGAGGTAGCCAGACCTGAAGTCGAAGATGTCTTAGGAGACATAACTCTCCTCATAGCTTCGAAGGCACCTCTGCTCCGATGAGAAAGGACCGAAAGATCCGAGGAAACCATCGATACCCCCGGCACCGGGACAGTAGGCTCCGAGCCAGAGGTAGGAGCCAAGCTCATCTGAGCTTAAGCCCCAAGAGGCAGAGTCAGAACCAACAAGTCAGTCCAACTGTCCTCCCCAGACCCGACCAGAGACTGTCGGCTCCTAGATTCCTCGATCGGCACTGAGGACTTCCGAGTAAATGGAACTGGAGGACACTGGAGCAGGAATCGGCTCCGAAGGCTCAATGATTATCCAGTCCAACTCCTCCAGCTCCAAAGGACTGGTATGGCTCAGAGGAGGAAAAAGTAGTAGATAGTAAAAGGGTCTTCGGTTCCGAAACCGTTTGGGTCAGAACTGATAAAAATTTAGCAAACGCCAGTGCCTGTATCAACTTCTGCACCACACAATCCACATACAAATTGGAAATGCTTATCAGAGACAGAGATGAGTGGATAGAAGGCGGTACAGATTGCAGGAGTGGAGATATAGGCACTTTGGATACTGGTTCCAGGACAGGTGACCGGCTCCGAAAGGACAAGACGCTCGGCTCCGAGGGCTGTGGAGCAGACGTCGACGTTTTTTTTTTATTTCATAACTTCCGAAGAAGTAGAAGCCTTGGAAGACTTTGAAGATGTACTAGATGGGTCCTGGCCACTCAAAGCTTCCTGGAAAGACAGTTTGACTAGACCTTTATCGATTAGCTTTCTCTCCGGAAGGACCCTGGAAGAGAAGGAATGACAAATGAAGCAACTTTCCCGAAGGTGTAAAGCTCCCAAACAGTAAACACAGTTAACATGGCCATCTGTTACAGACATTTTCTGTCCACATTTTGAACATTTTTTGAACCCTGACTTAGGATGTTTATCCCTATCCTCGTCAGCCATAATGAACAGCAGATTATCAGTGAAACAACAATATGTTAAAGACACACCCAAAACTATTTAAATAAGCCCTGATAAAAAACTATGGGCTAAATATCTTGTGACAAAGTGTCACTTTCAACACACACACACACTAGATCTTAGCACTTCTAAATATCAAACGTTATCAAAGGGACACAATAACTATAAAACTACTCTAACTATACTAAATATAAAGGCCTTTAGAAAAACAAAGGCCAAAAGCTATATATAATATGAAAAAGGCACACCAAGGAATACACACTAAAGATATATAAATGCTAAAGAAGCTAAAGCTAAGAAAGGAATTAACAAGCTATAAGAAAAAAATCTTTGTAATAAAGTTTTACTGGCCCGAGCTATTGCTGAAGAACCTCCGATCTATTGCAACAGCAAACTAGATCTGGGGTAACTCTAGGTGCATCATGGGATAGGGACTTGGTCTCAAGCTGCCTGAAGACCACAAGCTTTGTAGTAGGCAGACTCGGAGCAGAGGATTGGCTCTGAACCCATCTGTAAGAATGAACGGCGAGATAGAACTTCACATCTGTAGTTTTACCAGGAATCTACCGTATTGATAACCAACCCTTGGCCACCCGTCAAAAAATACCATCAATCATACCCCCCTCCATTTCTAAAGAACTCTTCAAACACACTCACCAAGGCCAAGAATAATGCATTGATGGTCCCCCAATAATACCACGGGATGCCTCCTAAATCTCATGAAACACTACCAATCAGGACCAATGGAATCATTATTTAACTGTAACATTCAGTCAAGCTTCATGGCATGTAAATGAAGAACTACAAAAGCCATCCCCTCTGCATAACGGTAGGACTTCTATGGACCCCAGAAACTACAGACCAATTAGTAGGACTAATTTCATATGCAAAGCCATGGAAAGAATTATCAAGGAAATGATTGACATAAGAAAGCTCCAGACACTGGATCCAACCCAGTTTGGTTTCTTAAAGGGTAAGTCATGCCTATTCAACCTGAAGGACTTCGAGAAGTTCACCAAAACAATGGACAAGGGCAAAACTGTGCACATTGCCTACCTTGACCTGACCAAGGCATTTGATACAATACCCCTTATGGGCATTGTAACTCACAGAACTAGACATAAAACCCTATAGGTTACATGCTGCAGAGCTTAATGACTCCGAGACACTGACCGGGAAGTTAAGATAGGGACAAAAGGCTGGTCACCAGTGGAGTCCTTCAAGGCTCTGTGCTGCTCTTTTTGGCATCTACTTCTCAGTAGTCAATGTCATGGCCCTCTGGATGACCAAGTACACAGAAGTCTGCCAAATGGAAGCAGTCACGGAATCTGCACCCCCCACCACTAAAAAATATTCTCCAGGAAGGGCTAACAACTGGTGCCAGAACCATGGTTTAAAATAAATTGTCTAGAGAGGGAGAGAAAACCATCTGGGAAGTTGGCTAATCCAGGAATATGCCCTATTAATAAACCCCTAACAGTAGACCCTGTAGTTGGGGATTTTGGTAAGTACACAGTAACCTGGCTTTTGACAAACATGTCTCGAAAGCAGCTGGGAAATCATTCTATGTTGCTCAACTTATAACCAAGGCCATGTCATTCAGGATCAAGGAAGTCACATCTTTCCACTGTATTCAGCTCTCATCAGGTGCATCACTAAGAACAATGCTTCCTTCGGTATGTACCCAACCAGGCATATGCAACAACTGGAACTTCCACGGACATTCCTCACAAAGAATACAGAGCATCAACATGTCCTATGCAGATCGATTTAAAGCCCTATCCCTATACTCTTGTCTCTTACAGACTTGTCAAGGGATGATTCATCCTGCTCTGATGAATCTCTTGCATATCCACAAAACAAACAGCATCAGAACTATTGGATCCAGGAACTTAAACCTTGCCCACTACATAAAAAAGATACATTGGAGGAAGGTATGTGTTTTGGAGAATACCCCTTCTCTGGAAAAAGGTTTGCCATCCATGTAATGCAGAGTTCTTCCCTAATCCTATTCAAGTGTAACCTGAGCCAGAAGATGAAAATCAGAAACTCACTCCTGGTCTGTCATACATGTATCTACTGGACAGGAGCAACCGGTAAATGATTAGCCACCGATACCTTCGTTTATGCCTAGCCCTTAAAATAACCTCTATGGCACCAAAACTTGTTTATTTTTTATTCAAGAAACATCTTTATTAAATTATCATGTATATTTATATAAATGAAAATAAACCATAGCGACAATCTCAGTTGCAAACCTTATACATTCCAAACTGTGCCAACACAACTGCAGCTACAACCATTATACATTACTTTTAACATATCCAGTCATTGTTGTCAACCATTACATAAGCTCATTCAAATCCTGCCTTCTTTTAAACCTCTTTCATCCTCTGCATGTACTGATCCCAAATTTCCCATTTTTCCTATGCAATTTGCTCCTACCCTTTTCTAAAGATCCCAACCCCAGTTGTTCCATCTCTGGTAATATCTTTCGCTACTTCTAGTAAAGTTGGTTTAGATTTTGGATTTCCATTTTCTAGTAATTGCTTTTTTGATGGTCATCATAATTAGACTCAGCAAACCCTTACTATATATAAGCAATTCAGATTCTGTATCATAGCTCAAAAAAATCATTTGACTAGATACTCCAGTTTGCTCACCCAGCATCTCCAACAGAGCAATCTGCAGGGAATCTTTAAAGTCTGCCAACTCATTACACTCCCAGAAAATAAGTTCCCAGTTGCCTTTTTCTTCCCCATCACACCTCCAACATTTGCTACCTACTTGAGGAAAAATTCTTTGAAGTCTGCTTGATGTAAACACTCCCTAAGATCCTAAATCGTCTACATTTTGTTGTATATTTGGTAGACATACATATATCTCCCCCCACTGTTTCTTTGTGAATTGCTTATCCAATCTCTCTTCCCAACCTTTTCTAACCTCCTCTAATAGACTCTTATAGTTATCATGCAATATTTTATGTGCACTACTAATTATTCCCTTCTTAACAGCAAGTTCTGTTCTAGATTTTACTACAAAAACTCTACCAGTGCTGGTCTCATTTAGGACCCCCCCATTTCGTTCTCTTCGCCTATACTCAGATATAGAATCCCTGATATGGAAGGCAATCTCTAGCCTCCAGTCCAAATAAGTCATTGGCATCTTCCCATTCTATTACCTTTTCCTCTATAGTTATTTGATCCCAACACCTTGGTTCCTTTGCCAGTTTTCTCCAATATATTCCCGGCCCATCTTGCCTATTTGTCTGTGTTCCGAATTGCAGACATCCCTATCTGCTGAATCTCCTTTCTCCATTCCGATGCTGGCTTAGTTCTTAGAAGACCTACTGCTACTTTATGAATAGAATATTCTGTATGGTTACTGTTGCTGTCCTTTAATGTCTGCTTCCAAAATCCCAGTCTCTCCCTGTTACCTGAGCTTCCCCCCATTTCATCATCACCTCTTTCCACTTAATTTTCTGCTTCTGCTATGTGTAACAGCCTTAACCATATTCCTTTGAAATACCCCTTCAACTTGGGTAATCCCAATCCACCCTGGTCTATTGAAAAAATAAGCTTATCCCACTTGACTCTTACCATCTTCCTCGCCCAGATAAAGTCCTTCAGCTCTTTATTAACTGGTATCCACAACTTCTCCTCTGGTTGATAAAAATATGCCTGACCAGTGTACAAGACTAAAGGGACTGAAAATTTGCATCTGCATGTACCTTACTATCAGTATCCATATAACAGAGCTTCTATTTTCTCAGTTTTTGTATTATTTTTTGTTTAGTCTTTTCTCACATATCCTTAGCTGCCACACCAATATAATTTTTTTAATCCACACTCCTAAATACTTCATTTTATCATGTCCCCATAAATATGGATATTGCTGAACCAATTTGTATGTAGGTACATAATTTACCGCTATTGATTTTGTTTTACTTTCATTAAATTCTGTACCCTGAATAGGTCTGAAACGGTTAATATGCTTCACAGCACTGTAATGTCTCTTTCTGGTTTTGTCAGGTATAAAATAATGTCTTCAAATAGAGCCTGCTTTTCTTGATTAACATACTAATTACATCCTTGAATTTCTGAGTCCCTTATTTTCTTTGTCAATGGTTCTAAATATAATGCAAACAAAGGGGAGAGAGGACACCCCTGTCTGGTTCCTCTACTCAAGCAGTGATCATTACACAGGTCCCACCTACATTAATTTTCAACTCCAATCCTTCATATATCCTCCTAATCAATCTTAGAAATTTTATCAGGGAATGCAAATGCTTCCATTGCTCTGCTCATAAAATCCCAACTTTCTCTGCATCAAGACCCACCAAAAGCAGTATTTTCTTACATTCTACTTCCCTCTGGATCATAACTGTTCTGTTTATGTTGTCAAATGTGTTCTTCCCATCCAAAAAAAAACACACTGATCAATATAAATTTTGGCCTTACTTGTGCAATTATTTTAGCCATTATAGACAAACACTTTACAGTCGTGATTTAGCATTGAAATGGCCCGTACGAAGCTGGATCAGATTGATTTTTATCCTCTAGGTACTACAGCCACCACCACCTTTCTTCCAGGATGTTGATTCTTCTCCTCTTAAAATACTGTTAAACAAAAATTCCACATCTTTATCAGTTTTTTTCCTCCTAGCTTCCAAATTCCATAGGAATCCCATCTATTTATGGGGACTTTCCTTTAGATTGGTTATACATAAACCTTCTCCTCTTATCCTATTAGTAATTGAGCCTCCTCTCCCTATAGCCTTGGTATATTTAAGTCTTCTATAAACATTTCCATTTGTACCGTTACTTGAATGCATAAAGCAGAGAAATATGGAAGACTTTCCAAAATATTTCTAATACCTCTACAGGATCTTGTTACCTTCCTTGTTATATGCTCCCTAAGCTTGGAAATGGTCCCTTCTACTTTGTGTTATAGAGTAATTATCAAAAACAGTTGCTTAACCGCAATCTTTCTAAACTCCTGCATATTATCAAGCTAATCCCTTACTTCTATTTAGAATTCTGCAGTTGCTCCTCCTCTTGTTCTATGAGACCCCCCCCCACATTTTGCAATACTTTAATATGTCAGCCCCTCCAAATAACTGTTACTTCTTAACCATATCTCTCTTGCTTTTATTTCCACCCTATTTTTAAATTCCAGTTTAATTGTATCCCACTCCCTAGCTATATTTTCAAAATAATTTTTTATCTTCTCTAATAGCTCCTGAATAATTTCTACTACCCAGTCCATAAATCCTCTCTTTTTAGGTGGGAAAGTACCAGTGTCACATTTTTATTAAATTATCCTGTGTTTTTGTTTTAGTTATTATTGGTGTATGACCTGAAATAGTTATTGGGTGAGTATCAAGACCTTCAGTTAAATGCATGTCACGCTGAATTCCTAGTACTGAATTCACATCTTCCATGCCAAATATTTTCATACATTTCTTTAAAAATCTACCCTTCTTTGTTTTACTTCACTTTTTAGGCCCCATGATACATCTTCACTGTGCAAATGAAATTCCAGTAACCACCTATAAAGTAATATTCCTTGCTGAAGGCTGATTATTTCTCCCAGAATTTTCTTTAGCTCCATTTTAGCAGTTTTCGGTGAAATATAAATACATGCAAGTATAATCCTGCTCCCTTGCCAGTAGCCCCTTATTACTACAAATAGTACAGCTGTGTACACTTATCATAAATGTAGATGTTAGAGTGTATTTTCACTGTTGCAGTCATCACATTTGGGTTATCCCTGCCAGGGTAGCCCTCTGCCGGCCCGAATACCAGAGGCGTAGTATTTCTGAGTCGGTTGCTGTCTCTTCAGGACTGACATCAGGTCGTCAGTAGTATAAAGTAAGTAAGCCAATGCCATTACATAATTTTTTCTTGTCCTAACCTGTCAGGAGCCCACAAGTAGGAGCCAGATTATAGTGGAAGAACCCCACCAGTAGAAAGTAAATACCAATATGTCCCTTGTAAGGAAAGACAAGTAAAAAGAGGGATTGAGGGAGGGAAACCAGGACTGAAACAGTGAAAACACTCAAACATCTACATTTACGGTAAGTGTACACAACTGTACTATGTTCTTAGTGTTTCACTGTTGCAGTCATCACATTTGGGTTGATTCCCAAAGCTGAGGAAATGGGTGGGGCAGTCAAGGAAATTAGGGGCTGGCTAGGATGCCCTGCAAGACTGTGGAGGCAAACCCTGCCCTGGATTTGGAGAAGAGAGGCAGGTGGTGATGTTTGGTAAAAGTGTGAACAGATGTCCAGGTGGCAGCCTCCAGGATGTCCCACGTGGGGACTCCTCTGAGGAAAGCTGCAGAGGTGGAAGCTGCTCTGGTGGAGCGAGTCCTGACCCCCTTGGGAGTAGGCTTTCCATGTTGTCTGTAGCAGAAATGATGCAGTGTGCTATCCATTTGAAAATGGCTTGTTTGAAGGTGGCTTTGCTTCTGACCCTGTAGCAAAGCTAACCAACAATTAATCAGACTTTCTGAAGGATTTAGTCCTGTCTAGATAGAATCTGAGCTGTCTGTGCACATCTAGAGAGTGCAAGATCCTTTCCCCCTTGTTTTAGGGATTAAGGGAAAAAGGTGGGCAAATGAATGGATCAGTTGACAGCCACACTGACCACCACCTTGGGCATGAAGGATGGGTTATAGTCCTGAGGGATACCCTGTCAGCATGGAAGATTATGAAGGGTTCCACAGCCATGAGTGCTTGCAGCTCGGAGACGCTTCTGGCTGAAGTGATGGCCAGAAGGAAGCAGTCTTCCAGGAGAGAAATTTTAGCTCTGCAGATGAAGCTGGTTCAAGGGAGGGGGGGGGGGCAGGCTGAGCCTTCCAACACAAAGTTAAGGTCCCAAACTGGGGTTGGCGCTCTGAGTGTCCCCATGTTGCTGGCCCCTCTTAAGAACTGTTTGATCAAAAGGTGTGGGAAAGGGGGTGCTCAGTGGGAAAATAAGCAGCGATAACAGAGGCATGAATTTTAATAGAGGAAAAAGAGAGGCCACTATGTTGACCATGTCAGCTACGTAATCCAGGATGAGAGGGAGGGAGGGCTGTGCCATCTGGGCTCCCTTAGCCTGAATCCAGGTGTAGAACCTTTTCCATTTGTCAGCATAAGACTTTCTAG
This sequence comes from Protopterus annectens, assembly GCF_019279795.1. Classification (NCBI taxonomy): domain Eukaryota; kingdom Metazoa; phylum Chordata; order Ceratodontiformes; family Protopteridae; genus Protopterus; species Protopterus annectens. The sequence goes on along the minus strand of NC_056746.1, from coordinate 1,063,362,900 downwards.
TGCTAGGGCGTCTGGCCTCACATACATCTAGAACCCGTTTACTGAGGTTGGCAGATAGATCGGGGGTTAGGGAATAAGCCAAGCTAACAAACTGAGTGTCTGCATTTGGGGATGCATGAATTCCCCTTCTCTCTGGGTCAGGAAGTTCAGAATCTGAGGAAGATGCCATGGTGGCAGTGGGGACAGGCTGCGCACCAAGGGGTACCAGTGCTGGCAAAGCCAGTCTGGAACTATAAGAATTGTCCTAGTTTTTCCTCCTTTACTTTGAGCAGTACCCTGGGGATGAGAGGTAGTGCAGGAAAGGCATAGACCGACAGAGTGACCCAGGGGAAGGTCAGGGCATCCACTTTCCAAGCCATGCCATGATGCTCCCTGGTGCAGAATTTTCTGAGCTGATGGTTGGTGTGGTAGGCAAAGAGGTCGACCTTCAGGGTGCCCCATTTCTAAGTTTTTAGGGTGAAGGTTCTTCTGTTGAGCTGCCACTCATGTGGATCCAGAAGATTTCTCGTTAATTGGTCTGCCTGACAGTTGAGAGAACCTGGTAGGAATTGTGCTAACAGATTGAGTTGTATGGCAGAGGCTGTGTGCCAAAGAGTCATTGCCAGCCTGCATAGAGAGTAGGAGTGAGTCCCTCCCTGCTTGTTGATATACCACATCACAGTGTTGGTGTCTGTTTTGATCAGGAGAGCCACTGGGGAGAGAAGAGGGTTGAAAACTATCAAGGCATGTTGGACAGCCATAATCTCTTTTTGGTTGATGTGCAGAGGGATTTGCTATGGGCTCCAGTGGCCCTGTATGCACCTGCCATCCAGGTGTGAAACCCAGACATAGTCTGATGCATCTGTGGTGAGGGTCTGGGTGGCGGGGGGTGGCGAGAAAGGTAGTGCCTTGCTGCGGGAGCATGCTGTTGCCCACTAAAGAAAATCTTTTCTGAGGCAAGGAAATATAGGTATAAGAGTCTCCAGGTCTTGAGAGTGTTGACACCAAAGGCTTTTTAGGTACCATTGAAGTTTCCTTATATGCAGCCTTCAATATTGAATGATTAGTATGCAAGATGCCATGAACCCCAGAGTTTGGAGGATTTTCCTTGCAGATAGCTGGGGTCTGGTGGCTAGCTGAGAGAAGTAGGCTGTCAGGAAATTTTGCTTTTCCTGGTGTAAGGAATGCCATCTGGCATGCTGTGTTCAGGCTTGCTCACAGGAATATAATCCTTTGGGTGGGCACCTGTTTGGATTTATTTTCGTTGGTTGTGTACCCTAGGGATGTTAGAAGGGACTTTACAAAGGCTAGGTGCTTGAGCAGCTTTTCTTGGCTGTCTGCCTGAATTAGGCAGTCATCTAAGTATGGGTAAAACTGGATATTCTTTTGTCTGCAAAAGGCAATGGCTGGAGCCAGACATTTTGTGAAAACTCTGGGAGCAGTAGATAAGCCAAAGTGAAGCACAAAGAACTGAAAGTGCTGAGATCCTGCCCTGAAACAGAGATTTCCTAAATGATTCCCTGATAGGAATGTGGAGGCCTACCTCCACATTCCCTGATAGAGGCCTACCTCCATATTACTTTCAGATCGAGGTTGGCTAGCCAAGCATCCTTGGACAGCATGGGTAGCATCTGCTGGAGGGTGAGCATTTTGAATTCTGGGATCACCAAGAAGGTGTTTAGAATGGATATACAGAGGATGGGGCGACAGGTGCCCTCTTTTCTGTGTAGCAGAAAATGTCTTGAGTAGAAACCTTGGCCTTTCCGTTCTGCAGGAATGTGCTTTACTGCCCTCAGAGAGAAGGGAAAGGGCTTGCTTTTGCGCCTCTGTCCACTGGTTTGGAGGTAGATCTGGAAACCATTTTGGGGTTGGAAGGGTGTAGAAAGAAAATCTGTATCCCTGGGACACTATGTTGAGAACTCTGTGGTCATTGGAAATGGTGGCCCAGGTGCTTGCGTGAAAGGAGAGTTTTCCACCTAGGAGTAAGTGCAGGTGGGCAGAGAGGGGGTGGGGGAGGGGAGTCATTGTGGGTTCTTACCATAAGGGGGTGGCTTAGAACTCCCTGTTTTGAAGTGGAGGTAGTCCACTGCTTAGATCTCAGCATTCCCTGTGGCTGTTGTCTAGGGGGTTTGGTTCCCAGGGGTCTGGGCTGAACTGGCTTAGTGGGAGCAGGAAAGGACCAGTGCTTGGTGGGACAATGCCTGCTGAACCTGGGTGGCTGGACCTCCAAGACATCCTTAACAGTCTGCATAAATTCTGCCTTTTCTTCCATCTTTTTTAAGACCTCTTCTGCCTTAGTGCCAAATAAGTTGTCTTTGTGCAAGGGGGCACAAACCATTTAGATTTGACATGGTCTGGCAAGGGTGTTCCTTAAGCCATGCATGCCTTCTAATGACAGGTCCGGTGACTGCTACCCTGCAAGAAGCTTCTGGGACGTCAAACGCTCAAGTGCAAGGTACGTTTAGTTACTTGACTTGCAGAATGCATTAACTCTTGTAACTCTCTAGATTCTGCACAACCAGGAAAGGAAGACATTCTTTGATTGAGAAGTTCCAGGGTATGTTGCTGAAATTTTAGCATACTGAACTGACAGTTTAGTGCCTTGATAGCCAGAGTAGCTGAGGTGCATACTTTTTTACCCCATATGTCTAGTGCTCGGGAATCCCTATCTGAAGGGGTGGGATTCTTAGCAGAGGTTACTTTAATCCTTTTAGGCCCTTGAGAAATAACCTCAGGGTCAGCAGTAGGATTTTTAAAAAGTAATGTGCGAGTCGGGAACTCTGTAGTACCGGTCTGGTTTTCTGGGTGCAAAAGGGAGGGTTGTCAGGAGTCTAGCTGGATTCCAGGAAAACATACTCCACAACATCCAGGACTGGAGGGATGGTCAAGGGTCTGTGCTGTGGAAGATCTAAGAATTCCAGGAGTCTCTTTTTAGACTGGGGATAGTCCTCACTCTCCCCATTGGAAATGCTCTCAAGGTATGAAGGGTTTCCCCCAAGGGAAAAATCCTCTAGAGGAGAGGCAGAGGGAATAGATTCCTCTGCATCTGAATCCTCATAAGCAGACAAGGGCACGTCTTAATATTCTGAAACCTCACAGTCGGACTCCTGGGCAGATAAAGCTGCTGGGGGACAAGTCTCTTTCTTTTAGAAGGGGTAGGCTGGCTTCCCCTAATAATTATAAGGTCTTCCCCCCAGTTTAAACATTTGAGACTGGGGGCATGGAAGCAGGTGCTTGAGTTTGGGTAGTCGTTTTTTTTAGGCGTAGTTCGTACCCTGGGCCTTATTAATTCGGCAAGCTTAGAAAGAACTGAAGATGCGAAAGAAGACGGTTTGTGTCGAATATTGGTAGTGCGAAGAATTTCCTTGGATGTCTGTGCTTGCTCAGCGGCTTTGGACCCATTCAAGGTACAGACATCTGCAGGATCCTTACACAAAGAAGAGTCTCATGGCATACCGGACTTTGAACAGGTCTCGGTAGTGGCCTGCAAATCCAAAGAAGCAGGCACCAGGGGCTGCGAAAGCGCCTCACTGAGTACTGGCAAACTGGCGACTAAGATTAATGGAAGCATTGTCGGCAGTTTTGGACCTGTGCAGTCTGTCTTTATCCTTATGTTTATTTTGAAGATCAGTAGTCTGATAGCTTATCGAAGCCATTTTGGAATACAGAGATAGACAGCAAAAGTATTTAGCTACGATAAGGGCCTGATGACGTAGAGTTCTGGCACTGATGAAAGCACAAAACTGACAGTGAGGGACGTTGTAGTCTGGGCCTAAACAGATGAAGCAGTAAGAATGAAAGTCTCGGGGTGGTATTTCCTTTCCAAAGACGAGACAACTGTTAACCTTTTCTGACATCAGATAGAGCAACAAAAAAGGAACCCCAATGGGGTACTTAGCTTTAGAACACTTCAACTTCAATTTTGGAAACGACAAATTCAGGTAGCGGCTGACCGGCACTCATGCGTACTGCTTCTGCTTCGGGCTTCTCGGCGAAAAAGACTGATGTAATGGCATCAGCTGCCTCATTTTATACCACTGACAACCTGACGTCAGTACTGGAGCAACAGCAACCGACAGAAATACTAAGCCTCTGGTATTCAGGCCGACTAAGGGCTACCCCCTGGCAGGATAACCCAAGTGTGATGACTGCAACAGTGAAACACGAAAACATCAGGTTGGTAGCTGTGTTTACTTTTTAACATGAATTTCCTTCTACAAAATGATAGCCTTGCCTCAGTATAACACACTGTAGTGTGGAGATAAAATTGCTGCCAAAAAAAGTAATGTTTCAGGCATTAATTGGCACGTACGATACTGAGATAATACAATCCCTCTCTGCCAACCAAAATCTGTGCAATACAGCTTTCAGCAGAGATACACACACTACAGATTTGGCAGAAAAAGGGCAACAATCTTTGTGTCAAAAATGGAAGTAAAAGAACTGAAATAAAAATCAACATGTCACTAACAACAAGAAATAAACTTCCTCAGTTTTGCAACAGACTCAAGTTCAGTCAGCAGTATGTCTCTGAATATATTAATTCTACAGCAAAGTAATTTTCTTTTTAGAAAATAACCCTAAACTCCCAGAATCTTCTATCAGCATTTTACTTAAAACCTATACTTCTAAGCATTGAAGTGTGAGATTTCTAACTACTACTACTTTTCATAAACTTAGCAAAGTAATGCAATGTATTTCTGCTTCCCCAGTTAGGGGTCACCACAACAAATCACAAGTCCGCAAATTGACTGGCAGGGGAGTTTTTACAGTGTCGAGTTGCCAGCCTGGCACCCAACCTTCACAGAAGGCACATGCACATACCTATCTGCATATCTTTAAAACTCACTCACCGCAGTGAGGACATGCAGATGTCGCACAAAAGATGCTCCAAACGAGAATTGAACCTGAAAACATCTTGCTTTGAGGTGACCGCGCTAACCACTGCACCACCACGGCAGACTTTTTCATAAGCTAAAAAAAGATAATCCAGTCACAACCCAGCTAGCCAAAACACAAGTACAGTAAGAAAACAAAACTAGTGTGCAATACAAATAATAGCCAATAGGTGTGGAAATAAAGGTGATATTTACTTCAGACAAGCATGAGTAATTGATACCACAACTTGCCTTTATGATCAAACCCAGTCAGTTGCAAATTTCACATTTATATCACCTCTCCAAAGTATTACTCCTGCAAGGGTATCTTCAGTGCTGAATGATTTAATTCACACATCTCCTAAGCAGAAGTTTGTGACAGCTATATTTTCCTTAACTTGCTGAAATAAGCACTTCTCATTATTTTAACCATCATTAAGCAGACTGACTTGAGCCAGAATATCAGCTGTGAAGTCCAGAAAATGTCAAATGTGCACTAAAACGGACTCTTGATTATAGTGGACAAGATAGCTTACATCAATACATTTATATTGTATCATATGTATATCTTGTAGGGGCTCCCACTGCTATGGGACAGACTCCCCATCCACGTAAAACAAAGCTCATACCTGTCCAAATTCAAGCACAACTTGGATCTAAAAATAAGAGAGACTTTACCGCAGGACTGCCCCCATACTACTAATGGACACAAGCAGATCCTACATGCTTTATCCCATGCATGGGTCCCCTAAAACTGTCTATGGTATCATCTCAATTATTCTCACCATGGGTGATATATAATTACTGACCATGGGATGGTTAAGACCAATCTAATACCAAAAGGGATAAGTCAATTTGACCACAAAAAAGTAAACTAACTAAGCTTAAAATGGACTACAAGGACAGCTAGCCTATTACGTAACTATGAACACACATTTCACATGTGTGAGTGTGAGAGAGAGAGAGAGTGTGAGAGAGAGAGAGTGTGAGAGAGAGAGAGAGAGAGAGACAGAGAGTGAGAGAGAGAGAGAGAGTGAGAGAGAGAGAGAGAGTGAGAGAGTGAGAGAGTGAGAGTGTGTGAGAGTGTGAGAGAGTGTGTGAGAGTGTGTGAGAGTGTGTGAGAGTGTGTGTGAGAGTGTGTGAGAGTGTGTGTGTGTGTGAGTGTGTGTGTGTGAGAGTGTGTGTGTGAGAGTGTGTGTGTGAGAGTGTGTGTGTGAGAGTGTGTGTGAGAGTGTGTGTGTGAGAGTGTGTGTGTGAGAGTGTGTGTGAGAGTGTGTGTGAGAGTGTGTGTGAGAGTGTGTGTGAGAGTGTGTGTGTAGAGGAGGAGTGTGAGGGCAGCACCAAGGATCAAATGATGGAAATTGAAAAAGGGTAATTGTGAGGTGATGTTCAGAGAAGAGTTAAGACAGGCACTGGGTGGCAGTGAAGAGTTACCGAATAGCTGGGTAACTACAGCAGAGCTAGTAAGAGAGATGGCTAGAAGGGTGCTTGGTGTGACATCTGGAAAGAGGAAGGGGGACAAGGAGACCTGGTGGTGGAATGAAGTAGTACAGGAGAGTATACAGAGAAAGAGGTTGGCGAAGAAGTGGGATTGTCAAAGAGATGATGAAAGTAGACAAGAGTATAAGGAGAAGAGGTGCATGGCAAAGAGAGGTGGAGAAGGCTAAGGATAAGGCATATGAAGAGTTGTATAAAAGGTTGGACTTCAAGGAGGGAGAAAAGGACCTGTACCGATTGGCTAGACAGAGGGACCGAGCTAGTAAAGATGTGCAGCAGGTAAGTGTGATAAAGGATAATGAGGGAAACGTGCTCACAAGCAAGGAGAGTGTGTTGAGCAGATGGAAAGAGTACTTTGAGGGGTTGATGAATGAAGAGAATGAGAGGGAGAGAAGGTTGGATGACGTGCGGATAGTGAATCATGAAGTGCACTGGATTAACAAGGAGGAAGTAAGGATAGCTATGAAGAGGATGAAGAACAGAAAGGCTGCTGGTCCAGATGACATACCTGTGGAAGCATGGAGGTGTTTAGATGAAATGGCAGTGGAGTTTTTAACTAGATTGTTTAATAAACCTTGGAAAGTGAGAGGATGCCCGAGGAATGGAGAAAAAGTGTTTTGGTACTGATTTTTAAGAATAAGGGTGATGTGCAGAACTGTAGTAACTACAGAGGGATTAAACTGTTCAGTCACAGCATGAAGTTATGGGAAAGAGTAGTGGAAGCTAAGTTAAGAAGGGAGGTGATGATTGGTGATCAGCAGTATGGTTTCATGCCAGGAAAGAGCACTACAGATGCGATGTTTGCTCTGAGAGTGTTAATGGAGAAGTACAGAGAAGGTCAGAAGGAGCTGCATTGTCTCTGTGGATTTAGAGAAAGCATATGACAGGGTGTCTAGAGAGGAGTTATGGTATTGTATGAGGAAGTCGGGAGTGTCAGAGAAGTATGTAGTGGTACAAGATATGTACGAGGGTAGTGTGACAGAGGTGAGGTCTGCGGTGGGACTGATGGATGCGTTTAAGGTGGAGGTGGGATTACATCAATGATCAGCTCTGAGCCCTTTCTTATTTGCAATGGTGATGGACAGGTTGATAAACGAGATCAGGCAGGAGTCCCCGTGGACTATGATGTTTGCAGAGGACATTGCGATCTGTAGCGAGAGTAGGGAAGAGTTGGAGGAGACCCTGGACAGGTGGAGATATGCTCTAGAGAGAAGAGGAATGAAGGTCAGCAGGACTAAGACAGAATATATGTGTGTGAATGAGAGGAAGGATAGAGGAACGGTTCATAGGTTGATACTAGGCTATCTGCTCTAGGGCATTTACAAGCCTAGCCAGAGAGTGTTTGGCTTTTGCCACCCTTCTAAATTAGTTGACTGTGCCTCTGTATAGTAGGTCACAGAAGATAGCCCATTTAAGGTTAGTTTACCGTGCCTCTGTCTAGCAGTGACACAGAAGAGATCCCAGGGGTAAATTTATGATCTCCCATCCAAACGTCAAGATTCTTCTTGAAGAGGGTCATTCAGGGGCTCTGTCTGACATGGATTGGGATTTTGTTCTAGAGTGAGGGGAGCCTCTGGGATATGAATCTGTCCCTCCAGCATGTTCTATTTATTTCTGTGCTGAGGTTTAAGTCACTGGAGCATGTAGTTCTCACGGATTTGGATTTCTTGAGGTGGAGTATGTCCATTAATTCTGGGTTGGACATGGCTTTATACGTCAGGCACAGACCACCTCTGAGTAGGCGGTAAGCAACTGAGTAGAGCTGGAGTTTCTTTAGCCTAACTGCGTAAGGCATCTGTTTGAGATCCATGATCCTCTTGGTGATGTACTTTTGGGGTCTTTCTAGTTGTAGCAGGTGCCGGGTAAGGTACACCCCAAATGGGGCATTGTATTCAATTATGGGCCTGATGAGTAGAGGGGCACAATGACCTCTCTTGATCTAGATGTGAACCCCTTCGTGATAAGGTGGGCTATATAGAATGTCTTTCTAACCACTTTGGCAATGTGATTGTCAAAGGAGAGATTGCAATCTACTTGGGTTCCCAAACCCTTAATTACTTCTTCCGTACTTAATGGATTACCACCTATGTGGTAATTTGTGAGCACTTTGTTTTTCCCAAAGGGGATGACTATGCACTTTTTGGCATTTAGCTTTAGGCCATGGCTCTGGCACCAGTTATCTGTCTCCGAGAGACCTTTTTGAAGGATGCTTGAGTCAGCCGGCGAGTCGATTATGGCCCCCAGTTTGCAGTCATCTGCACACTTTGTCAGCCATAGTCCTCCTGTGTTAGCCTGTACCTCAGAGAAATATATACCGAACAAGAGAAGTCCCAGGACTGAGCCTTGTGGGACGCCACTTGTAACTGGTTTAGAGTCGGATGTGGCACCTGCAATTCTGACCATGTGGGTTCTATCCCCAAGCCAATTTGCAACCCATCTTGTGACATAGGGGTTGATATTTAAGCTGGTGAGCTTATTTATGATGCCAGAGTGGGGTATTGTGTCGAAGGTTTTGCAAGGTCAAGGTAGGCTGTGTGGACTACCTTCCCTTCGTCTATGGCCTTGGTAACTGTTTCAAAGAAATCGACCAGGTTCAAGAGGCAAGATCTGCCCTTAAAGCCAAATTTGGTAGGATCCAGTATATGGAAGTTCCCAATGTCTTTGTTAATGAGTTCCATGATGATATGCTCCATAGCTTTGCAGACCAGGCTAGCTAGGCTTATAGGGCGATAGTTTCCAGGGTCCGTTGTGGCACCACCTTTATGGAGTGGGACTACTGTTGCAGTACGCCATTCTTTGGGTACATATCCTGTTGTAAGGCTGAGACTGAACAGTGATTTTAAGTGAGGGTTCAGTTCTTCTTGGAGCTCATGCAAAACGCACCCAGGACACCGTCCGGTACCATTGATGCTGTGTTTTATGCTTTGGAGAGGGCAGCTCTCACCTGTGCATCTGTGATGTCAGGGAGGCTACACTCTGTTGGGATAGTCATTTGCTCATTGGGGGGGGCGAAGTTTGCACTGAACCTGTCTGCCAGGATGTTGGCAATGTCTGGGTTCAGTGCATTTTTTTGTCATTTTGCACTAACTCAGCATATCTGGGAGTTTACACCCAGGTTTCTGACATAACTAAAGAAAGCCTTGTGATTATCTTTAGCGTCTTGTGCAATTTTAATTTTGAAGCTAGCCTTAGATGATTTTATGAGGGATCGTAGTTTCTTGCTAGTACTGGTCACAGTTGCCTTCCCTTTCAGGGATTTTGCACCATCATGTAGTAGCTTCCTCCTTCTGTTGTACAGCTTATTTATGGCTGGGGACCACCAGACAGGTCTCCTGCCTTTGGAAGAGTGTGTCTTGGTTTTATTTGGGATAGCACGATCCATGCATTCCTGTAGGTATCCATAGAATGTGTTTGTAAAGGATTCTGCGGTTTGGGCCGTATTTTCCACTGGCCCTGGGGCTTTGAAGGATTCCACCTCGGTTTTGAGAAGTGGAAAGTTTGCTTTTGAGAAGTTTTTGACCGTGGTTTCCTTTATGGTCAGATCTTACCAATGAGGGGTATACCTCTGGTATGGAACAGAGTCCCCATGTTGGTGATGACCAGGTCCAATATGTTTTCCCCTCTTGTGGGAGTGGTGACCAGTTGTTCCATAGCATTTGAGTTTATAAATTCTAGGAACCGTTGGGCTAGGGTGTTGGGGCTTGAGTAGTGCTCCCAGTCTATGTTTGGGTAGTTAAAGTCAACCAATATAATGGTGTTTGGAGAGACCTTCATATTCTCCAGTGTCTTCAGGAAAGCTGAGTGGGGTTCCTGAGTTTGGGAGGATGGTCTGTAGCAGGCTACAAACTGGAAGGCAGTTTTGCCACTGTTAGTTGCACATGGATGGTCTCAGATGCTTTGTGCAGTGCCACTAGCCTGGCGGTATGGGTGTCTTTGATGAATATGGATACTCCCCCTCCTCTTGTGGTTCGGTCCGAGTTTTGGGGCCGAAAAGCATGGTATGAGGTATAGCCTGGTAGTGCTGGGGTGCTCTTGAGAGCCTTGAACCAGGTTTCTGTTACTGCACAGATATCGATATTCTCCATACTGAGGAGAGCCTTGAGTGCTTGCATATTGAGGTTTAGACTTCTGGCATTGAGCAGCATTACCCTTAGTTTCTTTTTCCTTGTGTTGTCTAAGGAGGTGGGTTTGTCTTTTGAGCCTTGCCTAAAAAAGGCACTATGGGGGTGGCAAGAGCCTTGGCCAGTATTCGAAAACCCAGGGGTGACAGGTGCAAGTTGTCCCTAGCGAAGCAACGTGGCTTGTCAAGCATGTCATCCCAGGCTGACAGACACTGGATCCCCTTTGAGTGACACCAATACTTTAGCCAATAGCTGAAATTGATCATTTTGTCTTTATACTGTAGTATCATTCTTGGTGAGGGTAAGATGCTACTCAAGGTCAGGGTCATACCGGCCTGGACCACATGATCAGAGAGCTCCTCTGTCTCTTTTCATGTAATCCAGGGAGGTACGTCTCAGGTCATTCACACCAGCATGGACAA